>NW_018128140.1:1845866-1880554 GCF_001952655.1 Monopterus albus
GAGAGAGAGAGAGAGAGAGAGAGAGAGAGGGAGGCAGAGAACAGATTAACTATCTAGCTAGATATACATACAGTATACACAAAGCCAAACCAAAGGAAACTCACCAACAAAGACAGACCCACAGAGCAAGAGCCTCCACAGCAGGTTTAAATGCTGCCTGGTCAAACTACCTGGTCGACGCTGGGGACACGAGCAAACAGACAGTTAAAAGTTTTTATAGTGTTGTAGCATTAACTTCCCATTAAGGCTTTAAATGCACAATAATCTGACAACACACTGTTCAGACAAGAGCTCGCTGTTCTGGTGCTGGAACAAAAACAAAACACAGGAAACACACCCGCTGGTTCACCCCTCCCACAGTGCCACATTGTACAGTCCAACACCTGGTGCTGTGAGGCGCGTTCATGTGCGCACGTTCATGAGAGCGCCGTCCTCAACCAGGAAGTGGACCTCGAAGAAAACTGGGACCAGAAATCATAGCAACAAAAATCAGTAAAACAAACCCTGAAAAAAACTAACTACTAAATAAAACAAACATGTTTCAACAGCAAATATCAAACTAATGAATAAAAACCCTTTTGTCTGACTGGCGAAGCTTGTTCTCCAAAGCATTTACTATTGTTATCATTTACAGTAAAGGTTGCCAGTTTCCTGCTACCACGACAATTCACTCAGCAAACTGTGTGGGACTTTTTTCAGCTTTTTACTGGTTAACGCCATTAAAGGATTAAGAGCAGAAATAGTAATAAAACCATAGACTTTCAACTTTGGCCTCGGCTTTCTCTTTTTAAAGTAATCTCTCTGCTTTTCTTCCACGTCTCTTCTTCTGTCAGCTGGTACTTTTCTTTAATAATTTCACAGATTTGTGTCCATTTACTACAGCAGACACACACAGAGCAGCAGAGAATGAACATGCTGCTGATCAGAGAGAAGTCTCTTCACTGGATGTCTGTGTGAGGTTTATATTTTATTCATCCTGTGAAATGAGAAATAGAAGCAGTGAGCAGGTCTGTGAATCCTTTATGAAGTGTCTTATTAGACTTTAGATCAACACTCCTACAGGTCACACAGAGGCGACCTCAGTCGGCTTAGAGGAGATGTCTTCACAAATCTGTCCAGCCACCACACAACCTGAAACAGACATCAAGCATGGCGACTAACGAGCTGATTGAGTATCAGAGAGGTGGTGCTTCAGAGCGTCTTATCTCACCGATGCAGACTCACACTGTGTTGAGGTGTGAAGCTGGAAAAGCAGGTAATGTGAACTGAAGCTGATGCAAAATTCCAACCTGAAGTTGTTCAGTTTTTCAGTTTGCTATTTGTAATTCAGTTGTATTATTAATCACAAAACATCTTCAGTTTCCAAAGAGGACATTTTGACTTTTCAAAATCAACAGCTGCATCTTCCCAGACACATGTTGCCAAATGTCTCTTTCTCATCAAAATGTCCTGAATTTCAAAACATGTTTTCAGTTAATTCAAAAAACTATCAAAATAAATATTTTTAAAAAAGTCCTCACATTCTCTAAAACATCTGTAGTTTCTACAAAATGTCCTCACCCTTCAAAATGTTTTTTCAAAAAGTCCCCACTTCCCTCCAAACATGATTAAATCTTTCTCAAAACGTCATCACTTTAAATAAAATGGAAAGATGGAGAAGCATGACACAGAAATGTTATAGTCTGTCACAGCCTCGAACCAAAGGGACTCGTATCCACGACTTGAGTGCCTGGAGGTCGTAAGCTATAATGGAGGAGGAGGCAGATGATGATGATGATGATGATGATCAGGACCTAATAGCACAAGTAACCTGGAGCCCACAGGTGCAACACAGGTACAGTAAAGACACTAGGGGCTGGTACCTTCTTATAGCAAGCAGCGTAAGGACAGGTGAGTGATGAGCGCACATGAGTCACAGCTGAAGGTGGATGGTGGTCGGGTGAGGAGAAGAATACTCGGATCTGGAAGGAGAGGACAGAGACCCGGGCTGGAGTGTGACAAACTAATCTTCTCAGAGCCAAAACTGAGCCAGAGGAAAGCACCAATCTGCTGCTTCTCCACAGAAACAATCCAGACAATTAAACGAGACAATGATCTTGTATCATCTCATTTACAAAGTTCCCTGTGAAAACCTTCTGAGCCAGCCTGAGGCCTGCCTGCCAGGGAAATAAGGAGAAGATTAACTATTCCTTTGAAGGATCTTAATGCTCTTAAAGCAGCCGCCAGCGAATGCTAACCCTCAACCAACGTTGCCGTCAAAGCCTCCCACTGTGACTGTGTTTCTGTGGCTGAAACGTCCTGAAAGGCTGCGAACAGGAACTTCACGTTTAACATAGTCTCAGGTTTGACTTCCAGACTGAAGTTTATTTGGGAAGGCTTCATTTAGTGGGGACAGGATTAGACTGTTGTTCTGTATTCATGTTCTGTGTGGAGCTTTTCTCAGACAATTCACTGTGCTATGAAATGCACAGTTCTGACACTGTGTACAATCAGACCTTATCTAAACACAAGTTGTTATGCAAAAAGGGAAACTTGCACTGCGATGCACTGGAGCAGGGTTCATTTCATGTTACACTGTAACTGAGCTTGTTCACTAAAAACACAGAGGAGTTTTGGGAACAAAAACCGGGTCACAGGCCAGAAGACTCAAACACATCCTGCTCCAGTACTGACAGTTTAATAATCTGCCTAGCAACAGACACATGTTTCCACATCATTTCCCAAACAGCCTGCAGGCGATTTATGTGAAAGCAGAGCAGTGCTAATGAACCGACTCTGTTAGCATTGACATTAGCATGTAGAAGCTTTCTGTTAGCCACAAACCTAAACCTTGTCCTGTTAATTTATTCTGGGGTGTGAAACCTGCCTGACAACACGACTGTTTCACTCCAGTTTAGCATCCAGAGGTGTTTGTCTCTGATCCTGCGGAGCCCTGACCTGCTTTAGATCCCAGTGAAACCCTCATTAGAATATCTAAGTTAATCTATTTCACCCCCACGCACTGCGTTTTGCCTCTGCTGCAGAGATGTTTCCTTGAAAAGAGCACTGGGATCAGCTCCCAGGGACAAGGCAAACCGAAGTTTTACCAGAGATCTGAAGGAGGAGTTATGCTAATCTCATAGTTTACTGCTCACTGAGGAGGCCTGCTGCATCCTGTGTGGGGTCAAAGGTCAGGAGCAGCGACTCCGTGCTTACATTAGGCCAGTCCTTACAGTTTGCCCAGGAAGGGTCAGCGCTCTCCTCTGGCTGGTGGACATTACCTCAGACACTGGCCAGGCCTCAGCGGCACTCCATGATGGTTTCTTGTACGTGATTATAAACTGAATTCTTTTGATGCTGGAAATAATAACAGGTGTTTTTCTCCACTTTATAGACAAAACCACTGAGAAATTAACATGCAGATTAATGCAGATCCTCTAGGACTACAAACCAGCAGCACATCTGAGGGGAACAAACAAAGAGAAAATACTATTCCATATTTTTGCTATTTAAAATGCGGCTCAGACTTCCTGAAGTTCTGCAGTTTGCTGGTGCGGAGCCTCTGCGGGCTTTTCCTTCTGCTGCCTGCGAGCAGACAGTAGCTACTGAGCAAACTGCGTGTGTGTGAATTGTACTGGATAAATTCTAATAATACCATGTGTACCTCTGCTGGTCCCTGCAGCGAAACGCTCCTGTTTAATTCTCTTTTCAGAGCGAGGTTTTCCCATGGGGAACGCCACGAGCAGATCTGCAGGAAGAGAACAAATTAGAGAAAAACAGCTATGAAGTGTTCACAGATAGTTTTTTTTCTTCTTCTTGTGCCTTTGAAGAAATTCTGTGAGGTCAAAGGTCACAAAGCAGCCGAGCAATAAAGGTCACAGAAGCGGATTCATGACTGGAGAGTCATGGTGAATTCAATGGGTTTTTGTTTGTTTTTCAGCACAGAGAGTAGAGTAGAACCTTTAACATATTTAAAAATTCTCTGTTTTTTTTTTTCAGACACCAAAGCAGAGATAGGAGCTCCGTTTGAAGTCAGGGGCTCTCGCTCCTCTCTGAGCCCACTGAGCTGCTCTGTCTGCTGGGCAGAGCTCAGCCAACAGCCCCCTCCCGACCATGGAGCTCCAGACTCACTGGTTCCCAGGACCTGGACTTGTTGTGTAAAGTGGAGACATATTTGTGAGATGAGGACATGTTTAGGGAGTGAAGTTTTGGAAAATAAAACATTTTTCTGATACATTTTTAGATACTGAGGAAACTTTGTCACACCAAGATGTTTGGATGTTTTAATAAAGTACATTTTGGAAAATGAACAATTTGTGGGAAATTTTATATAGTGAATACAGTTTAAAAACTGGCAATTGTGGAAAGTAAGGACATTGCTGGAGAGTGGACATATTTTTTGCAAAGTGAGGACTTTTCATGAGAACCACTACAGCTGAAGGTTCAGTTTCAGTCAAACCAGTCTCACTCATGACAGGAAGTATTGGGTTGTACTGTCGTGTCCCCACTACACTGTTCTGATCAAAGACACCAAGTCCAGTGTCGTCACTTTGGAAACTTTTCCCACTTGTATTTTCAGTGTGCCGACAGTAGAACTGTTTTTCTGAGAACAGACAAACAACTCAGAGAGAAGAGGTCATGGTCGCCTGCCAACACTCACATCCACGTCCCTGAGAACCAGAAATCCAAACACTTCCAGCAGCTGGAGGGCTGGGATTTGTCAGGGTCAGAGGTTGCAGGTCAGGAAGGAGGGGGTTGACTAGTAACCAGACAGAGATCAGCACTGACTGGGACAGACCGAAACAGACATATTGGTCTGAGCTCAGAGCTGGATGTTTAACCAACTCAACTTATAACAAACCGGGACGTGTACATTCACTGTCGGTGGATGTATTTATCTGCTCTTCACTCTTCCATGTGGCTCCTCAGTCTGTTGTTGCATTTTTGTTTTTTTGTGTATTTCATTTGTCTATTGTATGTTAACACAACAAATAGCCCTTAGTGGGATTAATATGGGACAGCCTTATTAATGGCGTATTGTTGTGTGTTTTGGCTCCTTTTAAGCAAAATACACACACTACAAAGCTTTTACTTTAGTTGAGAAGCACATTTCCTTCCTTCTTTGTACCAAAGTCGTGGTGAAAGAAGATCAGGTCTCAGGGGAAACAAACATCCGCCAGCTGCAGAGGACGAACAGCTGGAATCCCATCGGGGCTCAGGGTTCAGGGTCAAGAGGGTCTGGTGGCTGGAGGTCCCAGCATGCAACAGCATGATTCCAGCACGTCCCTGTTCATGGTTTCTCCTAGAAACTGTTTCTATACATCTGAGCTGCAGCAGCAGACACTGTGTGTTTTGTAGGAGACATCACAGTTTTGTATAATTAATAATTAGAACATGTTAAAGTATTTGACAAGTCCCAGAGATGTTGCTAGTGACTGTGGCAGTAAAAGGCTCCTAGACCATGTGTTTGTTCTCTGACCTCACAGTGTGACCTGCACCTATGGAGACTCCAGATTTCTGAACCAGTTTCTGTTCAGACTCTCAAGGCTCCTGATTCAGCTAAGAGAAACATGGTGATCTGGTTTCACACAGAACCAGGTCACAGTGACTTCAGAACCACAGTGCTGCTGTTGTCTAAACCACAGACAAGACTCTTGTCTGTGATCTTTGCTCCTCCATCATCCACATGCAGCTTTTCATTCAGGGACCATCCATTGCCTCTGAACATAATCCAGCATTGATTAAGTTTCCTATGAAGCGTGTCTGCTGTTTCAGTTCAGGCTCATAGAAACATCATTTCCAGGAGGCTCAGCAGATCAGGGCCGTGTGGCTCAGCTGTAGAGACCTGCTATGAAACCCCATCACATCCCTGGGTGAAGGCTGCTGCCCATGTGTCTCACCTCTGAAGTGGAAACAGACTGTGAACCAGTGGAGGGCTGGAGCCAGAGGCTGGATCCACACACACTGACCATGCTTTGAAATAACACAGGGGCAGTGTTGGTGGGTATTGTCTCATGCAGCAGTGAGACAGTGAAATATGATCCAGGAAGTCCAGCTGGAAGAACAGGTGTGTGAGTTTAAAGCTGGGCGGCCTCCAGCACTGTGGTTTGTAACAACTGCAGAACATTGTCACGGCCACAGCTGCTTTATTTTTGGCTGTGACAATCTTGAGGTCACACTGGTGGAGCCTGGTGGCGCAGGCCCCTGCTGTGTAACACCCTGCTCCCATCAGGTGGATGACAAGGCTGAGTCATTTCACTCTGTGTGAATCCAACCTCTAGTCAGGTCGGATGGATGGAAGAGGAGACCATGTAATGCTGCTCCTCATCACAACCACGTCTGGCTTCACCTGTTGGCTGCTGCTCCGTCAGCCTGGGAGTAGACACCAGACATGAGACCGGCTGTCCTGACTGCACCTGAAATTCATCATCACAGAGAACAGTCTGTCAAATTATGGGAGACACAGTGAATATGGTTTTTTAATTAATGGATTGATTAACAGCTCAAGTGAAACTTCAGGACAATCAAACAGACGTTAAAGACACAGACATGACCTGTGTCAACAAACAGAACCAGTCCAGAAAAAAAGACCAAAACTCAGCTGAAGGGTTCAGAGTCAGAACATCTGACATTAAAACAAGAATTTGTTATTTGGATGTTAAAACTGAATAAACATTTAAACTCAGTCTGGTGAAAGTTGTTTGTAAAAGGTTTCCATTCACAGCAGGCTGGTGGTTTTCAGTGAACAGTCTCTCTGACGCAGAGCGACATCAGGCGAATCCTGATTAATGATCAGCTGTCATCATGTGATCAAAGAGTCCACTTTGTGAGCTGGAGGGCTGAAACAAAGGGATCACAGAGAGACAGTGCTTCTACCTCAGCTGAAATTATTTTGGTGGGTATGTAAACATCAGCTGTTTGTGTGAGCTGAAGGCGAACAAACTCCCTCCTGCTGGTTTTTATTCTCTGCTGAACAAACCTCCCCACAGCAAAGCCTCTCCACTGACCAGAGTGTCTGAGCTTTACATATGAACAAACTCGCTGTCCTCGCTTTACTTCATTCACTCTGGATTTTACAGGCCCAGTGCATTAAACATTCATAGAAACTCTTGGGATGTGTCAGGGGGAAACTCGGGTCTCCTGAGGTTGTGCGACTCCTGATGTACTTTGGTAAACCTGTGGTAGTTTGCAGGTCGACTGAGGTTTCAGTGGTCCCCTATCAAGTTACTGTGTTTAACCACAACAGCAAAGGTCCTCAGACCCACAGCCACATTATTTACCACTACCTTCACCATTAACCTTCATCATCCCCCAGGAGCCATGTTCCTGTGTATATACAACAGGCAGGATTACATGTTAACACAGTGAGGAAACATAATGTTCTGACAGAGAACACATCACTAACCAGATTCTAAAGTGAATCATTTCAGGTCGTATTTCCTGTTCCAGCCTGTCTTCTTGATTGCTTCCATTTGGATTCATCTGATAAGTGTTAGATGAAATGTGCTGACCTTTTCATGAGATCAGCTTTGATGTTGCAGCATCAGGAGTGTGCACTGAGGGAGGAAAGGACAAACGCCTGGCTAGGAGACATTAGAGGACACAAGGGAGGAGAGGAGGGAGGGAGGCAGTGATGCCCAGGATGAATGGAGCTAATTAGAGCAGTAATTGCAGCTGGCTCGTTACTGGAGAGAAACCTGGAGCTGAACATCCCACGCTCATCATCAGCACTAATCTCCTCTCTTGTCTGAGTCAGACAGCAACAGGTGGAAAATGTCAGTGTGTGTGTGTGTTTACAAGTGTCAGCAGCTGCATGAGTGAGTGTTTGCAGAGCTGAGTGTGTGTGACTGACATGTGAAAGACCGTAATCAGCAGGGTGTGGATGGAAAACCCACTCCATTCTCCTGTTCCAGAGAGAGACGGAAACGCCAGCGTGTCCAAGTCGCTCTTCTGATTTGCACCAGGAGAATGTGCCTTGCTTTTCCAAACCAGTGTTTTGTCTCAACAACAGCTGCACGCACAGCCTCTGCTGGAGTGTGTGGTATAATGTTGGCACCTATTTTAAGGGAGAATCACAGTCTCGGCTTATATTATTATGTCATAATTAATTTGTTGACTACATTTTGTATCATCACTGTCAGCGTACTAGGAGGTTCACTGTCTCTCTCATAGAGAAGTATACAGCTGGTGAACCTCCCACCAAGGATCAATGACATCTGATCACCTTATTCTGTTTGATTCACCTGATTCTGAAGAGGAACTGAAGTTATCAGATACATGTAGTGCAGTAAAACGTACACGATCTGTCTCTGACACATTTGAAGTAGCAGGAAATGGAAACTCAGCAGCATTCACCACTTTGGTCTCTGTCTCACATTCCTCCCTCCCTCCCCTTCACAGTGACCTCCACCCCCCACAGAGATTTCAAAGTCGAGGTCAGGAGGCGACGGGGCTCCTGGAGACGAGCGGAGGAGCTCCTGAGAAAAGGAAAGGAGGTGGGGGTCGGGGAATAGATGAAGGGAGAGGCAGCAGCACAGAGAATGAGCTTGAAAAAAACCCGCTGTGTCTGCTTCCTGCAGAGCAGCAGACTTCAACATGGCTGCTGCTCTGTCAGAAAACTGTGCTAACCTCCTGATGCCTTGGCTGGAACCGAGTCCAAAAGATGTGTTTCTGTACAGAAAGATGGAGAGAAAGTGGAGAAATATCATGAAACTGAAGCTCACACAGGGACATAAGATCTAAACTCTGGGTCTCATTTTAGGTGGCAGCGATCGGACTGATGCTGATGTTTAATGTGGATCATCTTCACCATGTTATATTATATATCTTTATCACGACATATATCATCACTGGAAAAATATTCAGATGTCATGACCTTGATTTAAAAATCACCATCCTGAGGTATGCACGTTTTAAATTGTAACCCTTCTCTATACATTTCTGCATCAAACAACTGTATTTTGCAACATATTGAGAGTAATTATTCACATCAGTTCACAGATAAATGCGGTATAAAAAGCATTTAAAAAGAAATCGTAAAGTGTGTTTGTGCTGTTTGTAGTATTCTCTGTACACATTCACTGAGGTAAAGAAGTTAACGTCTGCCCACCAAGTCACTATATTTTTGGCTGGTTGCTTTCTTGAACAAAGGGGATGTAAAAGTAACCAGGTCCAGAGATAAGCGAGTTTGTGACAGTGCTGTGGGTCATACCACTGTTTTCTGATGCAGGGTGAACAATCAGTCCATTTTTATTCCTATAGCCCAGTGTCTTGCTGTAACTGACAGACGGGCCTCAAGGAGTTTTACAGTTCGTATGGGGAACGACACCCTGTCCTCAGATCCTCGAATCCCATCAGGAAGAGCTCCACGTACAGTAAAGACTCGCTGCTCACACGCAGTCTCTCAGGTTTAAGGTCGCCTCTGTTTCCCATCATCCTTGCACACTCTGCTCACTGCACCAGCTGGATGAAGCCGGCCCAGTCACTGATAGGCCCTCCTCCTCCTCACTGTGAAGATGTTATCACCGAGCTCCTCTGAGGCTGTTGACGCAGTCTGATAAGAGTCCTCACATCCCACTTCTCATGTCACCACCGTCGCTCTGCTGCAGCAGGACGACACAAACATCTTTAAGTTGCAGAGGGATCGAACAGGTTTGTAGCAGAGGTCGAACTCTGCAGCTGCTTCCTCACACAGACTAGAGTCCAGTCTTTCTATCTGGGTTTTCATCTGATTGTCACCAGGTTGTTCTCCTGACATCGGTACTGATAGAGATTCTAAGAGCTGGTGCTCATTACAGTGCTGTGTCAACGTGATGCCATATTGGTAAAGGGGAGTCTCCCAGTGCACATCTGTGTATGAGGGCAGGAGGCCTGTCCACAAATCTAATCACTGCAACTCACTGAATTCACAACTGATTCGCTCTTTGGCTTGTTACAAATGAGAGAAATGTATTTATGGTACTGGACAATGTGTCATCTTAAAAATGTGGATTTTATACCAAAGTGCTTTATGTTTTGTAGACAGTGACAGAGTGGAGACATCAGAGGTCGTGTTCATGTAGGAAAGCTGAGTTGAAACATCACAGAACATTATAAAACTCAGTATCTGCTCAGTCTGACAGAGCCTCATTGGGCTTTGCCAAACCAACACCACAGAGCAGACACACTCACTCACTCGGCTGTAATCTGCATGATTAAGGATCAATCTGCTCCCAGACTGAACCAATCAACAATCAGCCGGACCGCTGTGAATCACTGTCTCATTTCAGTGTGGATGTATGTGCTCCATCCACGCTGAGTTTTTCCCTATAATCAGGATCAGTTTTGTCCAGGTGTGTCAGACACAGGAGGATATGACTCTGGTACAGCAGCTCTCAGTGTACATGCACACTGTTTTTCTGTAAGACAACGAGTAGACAAGATAAGACTGAGAGAACAAGAAAAGAAAATGGATGTGCAAACAAGAAAAAGGAACATGCATTAGAATAGCCCGGGGGAAGAAACTGTCCTCGTTTCTGGTTGTCTTGGTGTGCAGTGACCTCCTGAAGCCCACTGTCACCTCCACTGTTTCACAGTAAATCAAGTTGTTTTTAAAAGATAAGACTGGTGGTTTTCTGTTTCTGTTATTTTCCTCCTGTTGTCCTCTGGTCGACAGGGATGACTAGTTACTGCCGAGCTCCTCCTGGTTTCTGGCTCGACTCCTGTTCCAGAGCTGATATGAGGCAGTCTGTGAGCGGCGGTACTTCTCTCCCTTCCTGTTACTCCCAGAGCTGTGAGCATCTTTCACACAGACTGAGCCGAGAATCACCTGCAGCCTCTGTCCTGCATTGTTGGACCAGGTCCTGGAACTTGGTGGCCTTCCTCCCTGAGGCCTCTTCACATCTGTCTTCCCACAGGACCGTCGGCTCAGTCATGTCTCCTCAGACCATATGACTGTGTTCGTCCTCAGGGGTGTTTGGACGACCTGGGGAGAGGGCGGTTTTCTCCCCAGGTCCACCCTCATCTCCCACAGTTGTGCCAGCTGCAGGAGGCTTTTCTTTGGGATGGCAGCCTCTGCCACTGCCTAGTGAACTGGATAGATGGGGTGGTCTCATGTGGCACTGATGTTTTTGTCTCTCTGGCCCCAGGATGTCACATTACTGCTCTGAAGATGCATTTTAAATTAAGACAATTCTTTAAATTAACATTTAACAGTGGAGAGCTCTGTGGCACAGAGGAAGTCATCAGGCACACAAGACGCATTGTCCTGAAAAACTGCACATTGCCATATTTTACTTTAACCTCCTAAAGTTATAATCCCCCATTTTGTATCTCAAACACAAACTTCTGTGTGACAACACTCCTCATATCCAGACTCCACACATCTAGTCGTGGCTGCAGCATTTTCTAAAACACAGATATTCATGGTGTCTTTTGCATCATTTTAGACAAACTTTTATCTTTTCTAACCTGACAATTAACATTTTTCCTGTCATTTTTGTTTTGGCTTCAGTCTCTGTAACCTTTTTCTTTTAACCACATTTACAAAAAGTCTCAGATCAATAAGAGGAACTGGTTTTTCCTAGTTCTGCTTGTAAGTTTAAAGTGTGTGTTCTTTTCTGGTTCTTTGTGTCTTTTCCTATTATTTCAATGAGAATGTAAAGAACCACACAGTTCAGCGGTCATCCACATCTCGTTGCAGCCGATCAATAAAGGGCCATTTTCTTTTCCTGCGTTTCCTGCCAACACTCCTCCACCCTCGAACACATCCATCCTTCCCTTCTTCCTCCTCCTCAGCCCTTTTCTGCTGGTTTGACCATTTTGTTGAGTTATTTGGATTATTCAGCAGCAGCTGTAGGTTCCGGCTCCTTCAATTAGAGAAGTAAAACCCTGACACACTGCTGCTGCCGTGCTGAGAATCACTTTTTCAGTTTGCTCAGCACACACTCTGATGCCACAAAATCCTTTTAAGCAACTCCACCACCAAACACAGCTAGAAAACAGTCCCAGGAACTAGTGGCCAGAGTGTCAGGGTCCTCTATGGTGACCACAAGATGGATGATGTGAGTCAGCCGTCCCCTGGTGGCTGGTCTCAGTATAGGACCAAGACCCTGGCCCCTTTGTGCTGGTGGAGGGGACATGAGCTGAACCAAAAACTCACAGTTAAATCAAATAAATATTTCCCACAGATTGTTTCTGTTGTTTGTTCTGTTGCAGCTATTAGCAAACTGGTTTGTGTACAAGTGGTTATTGTTCTGGGAAGGCTGGTTTAATAAGTTGAACTGACCACTTTGACTGGCCTGATGCGTCACTCTGCTACTCTGTCGCTCCTGCAAAATGTGTCACAAAAGCAAGATGGTCATTACCACATTCATGATATTTTACAAATATAAAGATAACTGGCTTCTTGCTTGAACCTGTGACAGTCTGAACAGAGCCAGAAAGCAGCTTCATAATGCTGAAGTCAGTGCTGGTGGATACTGTGTTTAACATCACGTGCGAGTGAGACAGTTACAGTACAAATACCTAGGTACACCCCCCAGGCACTCTCATTTGTTTTCCTTATGGTCAAATCAGCCTGATACTGAAAACACCTGGGGGGGGTTAAACCTAGGTGACAAGAGGAGGAAAGCAGAAAGTTGTCTGAAGAGATCAGGAAGAAACTCCCCAAGCACGGTCAAGGTAAAGGCCGCAGAGGAACTCCCAGCAGTTGGATGATCATGTGACCACAGCTGCTGATGTTACTAACAAGGTTCAGGTCTGTGGGAGCGTAGCCGGGGGAAACTCGTGGCAGACTGAGCAACAGGTGGAAAAGCTCCAAACACATACTCTGAGCTCCACAGTCCAACAGTGTCCAGTTGCAGCAGATGTGGCTCAATGCACTGCAAAAGAATGTGTGTGTATAATTTGGGTTTGATTCAGACTCAGGTTCGTCAGCAGTGCTCTTGTGTAACAAAGCGAATGTCTCTCAAACAGAACAAACTCCCTCTTCGTCTCATATTTGTCTGCAGACCATCACTCTCTGACTGTCACCTTGTCAGTATAAAAGCCCATTTCCTCAACATGATCAGCCGTGGGCGTCCCAGGAAATGGCAGCCATGAGGGAATGAAATGCAGGTTTGGCATTTTCAGGTGTTTGATGTTGATGAAACTGTAGGAGGAAACACTCGGCCTGGTGTGAGCCGCACACACAAATGAACAGCACTAAATCCTGCTGCATAATTGTGTTTGTTCAGACTGACATCTGGCAAACAGCCTGCAACAACCTCTAACCTGCAATTTAATCAGAGGACGGAGATGACGAGGAGGCGGAGGGGGATGAAAGATGAGGCGGATAGCGACTGTATGTGGCTGTGTGTCTTTGTTTCTGCTGATTTAAATCAACAGCAAACAAAGCATATGGAACTGGAAAACAGTTTAATTAAAATGTAGATGACACAGTGTGTGAGGGAGGCTGACAGCTGTGTACAGACTACTGTACGCAGACAGTCAGTCTCAGTCCTCAGCTAGTTAGGACTGGCTTCAGTGTGGCACTAATCAGCCCTGGCTAACTGCATTGCTCCTGACCAGGTGTCTGGCTGGTTCGTTGGTTGATGTTAGCTACAGTCACCAGCTATGTGAATATCTGGCTGGGTAGCTCTGTCTTCTGGCCAGTTCCTGTCAATGTTCAGTTTGATACCGTTGGCCCCTGTGCAGGTTAGTTTCAGCGTCCAGCCAGTTACTGTCAGCGGCTGACTGGTTACCAGTTGTATGAAGTGTGGCTACTTTTTCTGACCTGACCTCAGTTGTCTGGCCAGGTGTCACTGGGTAACTGCTGCTTCCTGCCTGTTGGCCTCTGGCTAGTTCAGTTCAGAGTCGGACTGGTAGCTGGCCTAGTTATTTTAACTCTCTGGTTACCTTCAGGCTCTGACTGATTTACACTCGGATTTTCTTCCAGTTCGGTGCAGACAACAGACCTGCACTGGGAGGTTATGGCGAAAACAGAATTAAACAGAAACTCACTAGAAGAACAAGACAATAAACTAGACAGCTCAACATCCTGAGAGTTTGTGGAGCTGAGGCAGCAGCTCTGAGCAGCGACAGCCTTCGCCGAGTTGGTCCCTACTTTTCTTTCTGCTCTTGTACAGACGTGGAAATCAACCTGTCAGACAACCTCCCAAAGGCCCAGGACTTCCTCCTTTTGCATAGGTCACAATGTTTTACAGCAAATAGCCTCATAAATCTGGTAAACGACGGGACAGCTGATCTGATGACCCCATACATCACAGAAAGGTCAACAGCATGATGGAGTGCATGCCGTCTTCTCACCGAGGATGTGAGAATGTGCGGCGGCAACACGACGGCCGACCGTAAGTAATGAAAGAACGAGCTGCAGATGGGAGGAGATGCATTAATATGGAGGAGGGACGAGTAGAGACCTTTACAGAGACACAGAGACCTCACGGAGGCTGAAGGTTGCTGAAAGCTGCTGAAGCCGAAGCTGCAGGAGCAGTGGATCTCTGCAGGAAACAGAAGCAGCATGAAGAAGAAAGTTGTGGATACACAGGGATGATTATAATCTACATTTACACTGATATACTTGACTAGAACTTTACTTCCTCATGTTTAATCATTTTTACAAACCAACTTCACTTATTCACATCCTGAATATCTTCATCTTGTCACTTCATCATTTCCAGTAGAAACAGGTGCTGTTTGTCACGGTACTACAGCTACTACTACGCACAGATACACGCTACATGTGATCTATTAGTCATCACCGTTGTTTACTGTGCATGTATAAAAAAACATCTTTAATAAATATCAGTGACTTCTGAATTATGGTGCTGACTGTTGGGTAGCTGGAATGAGACGTAACCGTTGAACCATACATACATGTACAGCTCATTTCAGCTTGGGTTGAAAATGTATTTGTGTTTATGTGCAAACAAATACTGTACATATCATTTACACTGGACAGTATGAGTAGTGTTTAATTATCACTAACCTACACAAGCAGGTAGGAGCATGTCCCTGTCAGTGAGCCAGGAACATAGTACTTATTTTAGTACCAGAAAACTAAAGAATCTTTTCTAAATACAGTGAAACAACATTAGTATTAATACACAGAAGAACAGTAGGACGCTCAAGGGGACACCTGGGAGCACTTAGGAAACTTTGACCACATACTGGGTATAAAAATAATATATATGGAGAGAGAGACAGAGCATCAGAGAAGTATGAGGCCCATGGGACTAATGTCTAATGCTATTCGGAGACCACAGCCTGAAGTCCAGGGGAACTTACAGGGTGAAACACAAATACATTTATTAAAATGAAAGCATTTAACTTAGACTTGCTGTGTTCAGTGGATTGCACCAAGCACCACATGAAGAGAAGCAGGGCCCTGGTGCAGACTGTGCACAGAGACCAGAAAACCAACACATACAGGTGCATCTCAATAAATTAGAATATCATGGAAAAGTCTATTTATTTCAGTAATTCAACTCAAATAGTGAAACTTGTGTATTATATAAATTCAATACACACAGACTGAAGTAGTTTAAGCCGTTGGGTGTTTTAATTGTGATGATTTTGGCCCACATTTAACAAAAACCCACCAAATCGCTATCTCAAATTAGGATATGGTGACATGCCACTCAGCTAGTCAACTCAAAACACCTGCAAAGGTGTCCTGAGCCTTCAAAATGGTCACTCAGTTTGGTTCACTAGGCTACACAATCATGGGGAAGACTGCTGATCTGACAGTTGTCCAGAAGACAATCATTGACACCCTTCACAAGGAGGGTAAGCCACAAACATTCATTGCCAAAGAAACTGGCTGTTCACAGAGTGCTGTATCCAAGCATGTTAACAGAAAGTTGAGTGGTAGGAAAAAGATGCACAACTAACCGAGAGAACCGCAGTCTTGAGAGGCTTGTCAAGCAAAATCGATTCAAGAATGTGGGTAAACTTCACAAGGAATGGACTGAGGCTGGGGTCAAGGCATCAAGGGCCACCACACACCGCTGTGTCAAGGAATTTGGCTACAGTTGTTGTATTCCTCTTGTCAAGCTACTCCTGAACCACAGACAACGGCAAAGGTGTCTTAGCTGGGCTAAGGAGAAGAAGAACTGGACTGTTGCCCAGTGGTCCAAAGTCCTCTTTTCAGATGAGAGCAAGTTTTGTATTTCATTTGGAAACCAACGTCCTAGAGTCTGGAGGAAGGGTGGAGAAGCTCATATCCCAGGTTGCTTGAAGTCCAGTGTTAAGTTTCCACAGTCTGTGATGGTTTGGGGTGCAATGTCATCTGCTGGTGTTGGTCCACTGTGTTTTTTGAAAACCAAAGTCACTGCACTCGTTTACCAAGAAATTTTAGAGCACCTCATGCTTCCTTGGTTAAATGACCATGGTGTTGATGTGCCTGACTGGCCGGCAAACTCACCAGACCTGAACCCCATAGAGAATCTATGGGGTATTGTCAAGAGGAAAATGAGAAATGAGAGACCAAAAAATGCAGATGAGCTGAAGGCCACTGTCAAAGAAACCTGGGCTTCCATACCACCTCAGCAGTGCCACAGACTGATTACCTCCATGTCACGCCGAATTGAGGCAGTAATTAAAGCACAAGGAGGCCCAACCAAGTATTGAGTATGTATACAGTAAATGAACATACTTTCCAGAAGGCCAACAATTCACTAAAAATGTTTTTTTATAGGTCTTATGAGGTATTCTAATTTATTGAGATAGTGAATTGGTGGGTTTTTGTTAAACGTGGGCCAAAATCATCACAATTAAAAGACCCAACGGATTAAACTACTTCAGTCTGTGTGTATTGAATTTATATAATACATGAGTTTCACTATTTGAGTTGAATTACTGAAATAAATGGACTTTTCCGTGATATTCTAATTTACTGAGATACAGGCTGCAAACCATAGGCAGGGACAGCCAGGTAACTGGCAGCGTGTACAGGAATATCTGTATGGGTTGGACCCTCCAGTGGTGGTGGGAGGCCCAGCAGATCTCAGGAACAACATTGGAGCACTTGGTCCAGCAGAGCGCACCACTGGGAAGACAGCTGAGCTCCTGAGGAAATAACTAAGCCCAACAACAAATGTTTGGGGCAGCTGTGGCTCGGGAGGTAGAGCAGGTAATCTTCTGACCGGAAGGCTGGCGGTTTGATTCCTGGCTTATCCAATCCACATGTTGAAGAGTCCTTGAGCAAGGCACTGAACCCCCAGTTGCTCTCAATAATGACACTGGTGTGTGAATGTGACAGCATTTGAATAGGTGAATGGCCAAATAATGTGAAAGTGCGCTTAGTGTGCTGCAATGCACAGAAAAGACCACTTACCCTGAGGAGGTTAGGGGGCCTCAGTCTTCAGCTGTGGGTCAAGTTTTACCAGCTGACACAAGCTACAGAACTCAAAGCTAAAATAAAATGAAGCAGAACTTTGCCTCGGTCAGATGTTCAGTCAGAATCAGCAGGAGACGCTTAATCATCTCCACAATACTGTCCTGCAGAGCCGAGAGCTCAGACACGTTACACACATCACTGGTGAGCTGTTACACAACAACGTGTGTGTGTGTGTGTGTGTGTGTGTGTGTGTTTGGAATAAGCTGCAGTTGCCCTTCAAGGTGTATTGTTTCTCAGAGCAACTGTCTCTCTTGTCTCCCCCAGTCTTTTCCAAACAAAGAGGCCAGACTGGTTCAGTTCTAGAGAGTGGAGGGTGGAGGCCTCTATAAATGGGGCCTTATCAGTCATAAATCTCTACACTTTACTCGTTCAGACCTCACATGACCAGCAAAAGTGCTGAGAGATGTACAAGAGAAAATGGTTTGAATGAACCTAATGAGGAAACGTCTTCAGGAAGCAGCAGTCTAATGTGTGTCATCCCAACAGACGTGACAAAAAACCCGAGCACACGGAGCTTTCTTTATTAGGCCATCAGTGTTTCACAGAACATGGAGGAAGGACAAAATCCTGCACACACACACACACACACACACACACTTGCAGCTGTAGTTTTGCTGCTCCACCATACCTGCAGCAGTGAAGCGGTGCTGGAGAGCAGCTCTTAAACAGCAGCCAACCTGCACACTCTCCACCCACCATGAGAGCAGATTAAATTGATCGCCCTCAGGGAGCAAAACATGAGTCACCGTTATTCATGAAAGCTCGGCTGATCACCGCATGTGTGTGTGTGTGTGTTCACCTTCATTACAGTACAATTTCTATAAAAATATAAAACCTGACACACCTAAATTGAACCTTAAAAATGTTGTTACAGATAAACAGCCCAACGTATCCTCGGGCAGCGATCACACCCGATGTTTAAAAACCAGGAGCGTCGAGATGCTTGTGTCACTGTTGCTAGGCAACAAGTACCTATTATTTACAATTATGCATACATTTACAGTAGGTGAGCACAGACACAGGAACAGCAGAGCCATATCAGAACCTGACCTGAAACCTGCTCCAACTTCAGTGTTTGTTCTTGAATGTTGTGGCCGAAATGACAAGAATACACAGCTCAACTGCAACAGTGAAAGGAAATATGATGCGACCAGATGGGTTCTGTGTCATGACTGGAGCAGAGGACTCAAGTGCACGTCAGGACATGAAGCATTGAGGTAAGTTCTTTAAGATCTTTACAGGTGAACTCAGAATACGCTGGTCGAGTGACGCTCACTGGGCCAGTGGGGAAGTAGTGCAAGAGTAAATTAAAGACAAACCCAGGTAGGTCATACAAAAGTCTTAGTGGAGGCTTCCTCCAAAACACCCAGCAGGTGAAGGTGGCAGGAGCACAGAAACACTCACAGTCAGGGATGTGACACAGATCATTACCGGGGCAGACAGACCAGGAACAAACAAGAGTCTGAAGGAGAGATGAACGATTCAGAGGGTGAAGCAGAGGAAACAGCCTGTGGTGGCAGCGACGTCACCGTAGAGAGCGTGGGTGAATGTGAACCCCACCTGCTGGCTCAGACCCTAGGAGATGATTAGACCGAGGAGAGGCAGGTGAGTGTGAGAGATGCAGGGCAGAACAGAGGCAAGGGGCTGGGTCTCTAAATGTACTTATAGATATATGTCACAGTTCACTTTACAGGAGCCAAGTGCAGAGCCCCAGAGAGATGCTCAGGATGTTTGTAGAAGAGGGTTCATGTGGTCAGGGCAGAGACAGCTGCAGGCAAAGGCAGACAAATCAATCTGCAGTAAATCTCAGCAGTCAGCATGAAAAGCTATAGCACAACTTAAGTCCTGAGAGAAGTTCCTGAATAATAATAACCGCAGCAAGGACGAGCACTTGGCGGCGTTAAAAATGCTGCCACTGTGCACACAGTTCAGAACAAAACACATGGTGCATGATTAAAGCAAACAGCAGCACACAGAGCTCTTATTGCATCAGTGAAAACCTGAAGTTCACTGTTGGTTACCGTGTCGTGCAGTTAAAGGTGAGGACTGATTCTCTGAGGTGTCTAACATGAGACCAGCAGGTATCTGTCAACACTAAACATCCACAGAGAAGACCTCCCGGAGGTCCCATCAGCATCTTGCCTTAGTGATGAACTTCTGGCCAACACAAGTGCTGCAGTGCCCGTAGCCCTCTACGACCTCGAATCCCAAACAGTTTGTAAAGTTGACGAGGACATTAAGACACTGCATGTTTCAGATGTGGTGGGACACAAACTGTCACCTCACAATAAATCACTCAACACGTGTCTGTGCTACGACTCGGTACAGGCCTAGTACTGGCCGGTCCAGGTTTGAAGGGACACACCCAGTATTTTCTGGCAGAGTAGCGCAACCTCAGGCTTTCTGATCCATCTCACCTCTGCTGCTTCATACCCTGAGCCACAACTGTCTCACTACACAAAGTAGCAAAACGATGTCTGCTGTGACTTCATGGCCCCTGACTGAACCATCATCCCTGTGTTTGTTTCACAACCACTAAAAGCTGATCACCGCCTCATCTCATTTAAACGTCTACAGCAACACGCACATCCTCTGTATGTTGTCCAGCTCCTATTGCTGTTGTCTCTTCATCAGAGACAAACAGCTTAGCTGCTCACTGCTGCTCGACTCTCACAGCCCGCCAAATAAAGGACATAACACTGCTGGCGATGACCGCGAGTGTCTCTGCCAAACCCTGCAGCACTCACCTCGAACAGAGGAAGAGTTCGCCTAATGACGAAGCTCACACTGAGAGACACAGATCTGCAGATCAGGGAGAGCTGCTGTATTTACCCTCAGCTCACACTGCAATGCGCCTGGTGTCTCCCATGGTCTGTGGTCGAAGAAGTACTCAGACACCTACACCACATTTAGTTGTGATGTTGGCCTGGATGTTGATACACTTCACTCTGGACCACACAACCAACAAAGCCACAAATAACATTTCTTTAGCTCAGAAAGTTTCTTTTCATGAACTTTTCTTTGTCAGAAAATCAACACTAGGGCCTGAGAAGAGACAACGCGGCACTGCTGAAACCTACAGTATGAACCTAATGGACAGGAATGTACACACACACGTGCACTGACATAAAGACAGAGCGACAGAGCTTTGAACACAGAGGCAGAGGAGAGCAGCTCTGATAGAGAACCATCCCCTGTGCAGACAACAAACTGCCTGTTTACTGGTTGTTTACTGTTGAGAAGCTGCAGTGAAATGCCTCCAATGCAGTTTTACATTTCCAGCTGGAAGATTTTTCTATAAAACAAACTGAGGACACTATGTATAACGACAGACAGGCAGGTAAACATTTTCTGACAGTCTTGTTTCCAACAGGAGCTTAAAAAAGTATGTCCAAGTCAGAGTGACTCGAAGCAAACTCTGGCTTCACACGGTGTCCAAGCAAGAGCTCACCTTCTGGTAAGTGGTCAGCTCAGGGCAACACCAGGACTCAGGGAAGTGTCCAGTGGGGAAAGCAAATGGACCAGTATGGGAAGTGGTTTATTCCAAAGGCCAGAACAGTTCATCTCCAGACAAGCAGACGTAGGAAAACTGTCCAGACGAGGGCAGACTCACAACACAACCCAGGGACCCAGGGACAGACACTTACCAGAAACCAGGAGACTCAAATGTCCACACACAGGTGAAATCCAACAATACAAACAGGGCAGGAAAAGTTAGTCCGCTGGAAAACCAGGTTGACACCACGGGAGGATCACAGCACGACCACGGGAATGTCACATGAAAGGTCTCTGTGATCCTTGCAGGGAGGGAGAACTGGCTGCTGAGTAGGTAACTGCACAGACAGGAGGCAGGTGAGTTTAGGTGGAGCCAGTAACACAGATGGGAAAAGAACCTGAGACATGGGGCAGGGTCTAGAGCAACAGGGAAAACATGACCCAGGACTGGGACTGTGACAACAGTAACACAGTAAAGTGTTCAGCACCAGCAGTGTGTTGTTTTCTGACAAAGTATCTGAGGTGCTACAAAAATATTTCCATCCTCTAAAGGGGGCCCAAAAAAAAAAAGAGGGTAAGAACCGCAAATATAGAGCTTCTGGATGGTCCCTCAGAAACTCACACACAAACAGCAGACATCTCCACAAGAGGTTTAATGAACACTGTGTCACTATAACAAGGCTGAAGTGTTTGGGCATCCACATACTTGTGGCTATGTGTTGCTTTTTATGGCAGTGTGCTGAAATAAAGGTTGTAGGTGCTCCGCCTCTGGATACAGGTATCAGAGTCATACTGACCGATGTCAAGATGGAAACATGTTTGTTTAAGTGTAAACCTGACAGAGAAGAGACCTGGTCCAACCCCCCAGCTTGTGTTTTAAAGAATCAGTCAGACTCCAGACGGGAGCGATGGAGGACGGAGCAGCAGCTGTGCTGGTCGAGTGCTCAGGCTGCAGTCTGCATCCCAGTTATCAATTAAAGTGACGCTCAGTACCTGAGATGAAGCCTCACGGCCTGCACACACACAGCAGAGTCGCTCAGCTCCAGCACAAAGACGCCTCAGGATATCGCCACCCACCCCACTTGTCTCCTCTCGGAGAGTGTTTACTGGCAGGATGTTTGTCTTCCACCTCCTCCCTGCAGCCAGCTCTCCCCTCCACCCCGCCTGGCTGACTCTTCTTAATGTAATTGTTTTTCTAGTTTAGGGATGCCCCCGGGCGCACACACAAACACGCACGTGTGTCACACATACAAACTAACATTAACAAGAGAAACATACAGACACTGAGGCCCTGGCATCCAGTGACGAGCTCATGCACACCGACTCACTGCTCAGGGAGATCATACCTAATTTATTTTACACAGTCACAGAGTTCATTGATAAGTGTTTATGTAAATGCACCAGAGCTGGCCAGAGGTTTATCTTAACCTGCAGTCCCCTGCCAGATGTAATAAGGCCTCTTTTAAAAGAAAAAAAAAACTAAATCCATCAACAACAAAGTGTCCCTTATGTCACTGTTCATCTCTCCTCGATCCCTGTTCCCCCAGAAGTCGTTCCTGTCGCCCATCATGGTGATGTCCCTGGATAAATCCCTGGATATCCAGCTACTTATAAAGGCCCATGTTCCACTCACTTGTGTTTTAGTTCCTTCCATGTAAGATTCAAGGGGACAATTACTGACATGAGACATTCTGCCCTCTGAAATGCAAACTGATTTCGGGCAAAGGGGTGTGTTGGCTCCTAAAAGTCTTCCACAAGGGATGCTCTGGTGTATCCTCGCTCCTCAGAGCAGATAGACGACTCCTTGGATGTGCCCTACATCTGCTCTGGGGACCCAGGGTGCTGCCTGGAGGAGACATGAGTAAGGATAAATGAGACCATCATTCAAAGAAGTATTTTATGGAAGATGCACCTTTATCAGAAATCACTTGGTATTTGGATGCTACAGATGAAGGCTCATGTCTCTAAAACCATTTCTTTAATTCCTCTCCTCACATCTTTTCCTAACAGCTCACGTGGGAAAGACTAAGGTTGAGAGAATTCGGATGTACTCCTCGTCTCTGCCACCCCCTCTACATAAAAGCATAGCACCTAGCTTGAAACGGGCACAAAATAAAGCAGCTTCTATCAGAGTGTTGCATTGTGACTACAGGACAGATACAAAACCACCATAGAAGCTGCTCAGTAGTCGGAACTTGGAAAGCTGTAAATAATTATGTAACATTTCAGTTTATATACTGGTCAGTTTTACAGGAAGCTGAGTGAAATACGACATCTCTTACATGCAGCAACCCCAGTGCCTCCTGCAGGAGTCTGATGGTGTTAGAGGTCTTTTGGTTGGATGCTTCCTCTAAGCTGCTGAGCAGCAGCAGTGTCTCCCCTCTGAGGTCTAGTTGGATTTGCCAGAAATGATTTTCATTAGTGTCAGCAGACTGAGGCACACTGCCGACAGGGTGACGAGGCTGAAATGTGCTCCTCAAAGAGACGAGATAACCAGGGCCAGAGAGGAAACACAGGCTGACAAAGCATCCAGAGGCTGATAGAGTGTAACAGAGCATCCAGAGGCTCACAGAGCGTCCAGAGGCTGACAGAACGCGGCAGAGCGTCCAGAGGCTGAGAGAGTGCGACAGAGCATCCAGAGATTGACAGAGGCTGACAGAGCGCGGCAGAGCGTCCAGAGGCTGACAGAGCGCGGCAGAGCGTCTAGAGGCTAACAGAGCACGACAGAGCATCCAGAGATTGACAGACGGCGGGTTTCTGTTTGTGTTTAAAAGGAAAGGAAAGGACAGAAATGAGGGATTAACAGCAGACAGAGGTTTAAATGGAGCCAATATCTGTCTGGGTAGACTGAAGGTGGAATTAACTTGAGTCTGAGACAGACAGAGGGAAGGGCCACCCTGCCCAGCAATGTTTGTGCTTCATTAGTACAGCTGTGTTTTGCTGTATCACTGCTGATGCCGTTTGTATCTGACCGTCCTCCTGCTAACAGTGGCTCCACAAGTCACTTGTGTCAGTAGGTTGTAACCACCAGCAGTCATGTAACCCCAGCACTAGTCTGACCACAATTCTGACACACCTAAACCTCACCAAACGGCGATGCTTCCATGATTGTAACTTTTAGTTTCCATGATGATGATGGTCCAGTGGTGCTGCTGCTGGGACAGTCACACGGATTGCGTTATTGTTACCATATTGGACAGACAATCTGCTTATTAGTTATGGTTTACTGTTGATGTTGGGTACTCACTAAACAGTACATAAGAACTTAGTGTTTTCTTCTTTAATCTCCCATTAGTCATGTGACGACCCCACAGACTTACTGTATATGGTGACCTTTGGAGCGGCCCACCCCCTAATTTCAGAGCCACTCCACTAAAGTGGTGAACTGTATATGAAGTAGTTAATACTATAAAGTAGTTCTAACAGTGAAGTGGTGATGAAGATTAACACTATTAATCCCTCCACCCGTTATGAGCCCCTTGTTTGGGGTCGGGTCACGGGGCAGCAGGTTCAGTAGGGTGGCCCAGACGTCCCTCTACCCAGCAGCATTCTCCAGCTCATCCCGGGGTGTCCTGAGGCATTCCCAGGCTACATGGGATGGGATATATAATTTTGCCAGGATGTTCCTGGTCTACCCTGGGGCCTCCTGCCAGCTGGACCTCCGGTGGGAGGCACCCAGGACACCCCCCCCAATCAGACGGCCAGCTCACCTGGCTTCTTTTGGATGAGCAGTGACTATTAATAAGGCAGTCAAGGGGCATTTTCTGTACTACCAGTACTTTTGTTACTTTGAGGATGTTTCTTTGTACTTGTATCCAACCTTGAATACTACACTTTTACTGAGTATTTTCAGCGTTACATTGGTACTTTTAAGTAAAGGACCTGAATACTTTTACTGCTGATTACAGCACATTTTTATTATTACTGATAGAAATGTCGGAAAAAACTACAACAAAACAAAGTTGTAGTAAACCAGTATTGTAATAATAATCCTGTACCCTAACATCTGTCCTTTCATGTCGTGTCTTGAGGGGCAGCTGTTCCATTTATTTTTCCTTCGTCTGCCCTCTGAGCAGCAGTGTGACAGAGTAAAGGGCAGTTTTTGTGTGTCTGGCCTTCCAGCCCCAGTGTGCAGGCTGATGGGGGTTCGGTGTAATAGCAGCACATTGCTCTCCCCGTTTCAGGCTCCACTTCCATGACTTCTGATGTCTCCAGCCTCCAGATGAAGAGCTGCTGTCTGATGACTGGTTGCCAAGGGAGCCACATCATTTTGGACCATTAAAGCGCAGAGATGGAGGTGGAACTCGGTGTTTTCTTTCTTTAAGCACTTTAGTGAAATGTGTCTCTGTGGGTTTGTTTTAATGCATGTCTAGTGTAACAGTTCTACTTTTACTTTATGGACTTAATTTAGCCTTTAATTTCTTTTTTGTGCCTTAATCTCATTTACTGCAAAATGTTTTTGGTCTTTAGATTTTAAAGCTTCTAGGTTTCTTAACTCTTGGAAGTAAAGTGCTTAAAAACTAAGATTAGAAAGTCAAATGAGTTTTATTTGTGTAACTTAGTAACATAAATCCCAAATTTTCCTCCCCCAACATGATAAATAAACTGAGGAAGAGCAACAGTCAGTGTGGGAAAAATGAAGAGGAGTCATTCTCGGATTATTTGGAGCCAAGTGCAGCTGCAGGATGGTCTTTAATAAAATATAAAACACAATGAGCTAAAAGATAAAAGGTGGAAATAATCAAACTGCAGAGACAGCGTCTGATAAAGCGTCTTTCCTTGTAATGGGAGTTTGATTAATTAGACTGAACACTGCTCTCTAATGATGCGTGAGGAACACACACACACACACACACACACACACACACACACACTCAGATCAATACAGAGATATTAATGCAGTATTGACAGAGGAAATTAAAGGTTTAATTAACCAGTGGGTAGCTGGTCCTGGCGGGTTTTTTGGGGTGGTCTGATTGACTCTGAACCAGATTTGTGTTCCTAATCAATAACACACATGGACCTGCTGCCATATGTAGCAGCAGCTTTATGTCCCTGTCAATAACACAGTGCGGCTGCTGGGCTGGACAGAGACACAAATACACTGAGGCTACACGGATTTAGCTGAAGCAAATGATTCCACTAAGCTACAGGACTGAAGTAGCAGCCAATGAACACCAGACGTGTACAGGCTCTGCAGTCGGCATTAGCAATTAGCATAATTAAACACTTCAACCAACTGCGTACGAGTCAGGCTGTAATTTGACATATTTAATATTTGATTAAATGAACTAATGAATGTTTTAGGTTTTTAATGTAAACACATAAAGACAAACAGACGTGCTGTTAGCAGTGAGTTTATATGAACCAGAGCAGCTAACATCCTGGTTTATTCTTTCTGTTTAGCATTTGTAAGCTAATTCATCAGACGTGCAGCTGTAAACAGTTTAATACCTGCTGTTCAGGTTTTATGCTATAGAACAGGTGACAGGTGAGGTAATAGGTAGACATACACATTAAATATCTTAGAGCTGGCTGTTCCTGTTATCTGATTAAGGGCATATCTTATTATATGATCCCAGCTGTGTTAGGAAGTACTCATCCATTATTTTAAGTAGAAGCATCAGTCATTTAAAATCTAGTGAGCGTACATATTTAATGTTTAGATCTAGATTAGTACTAAATATGAGGGATATTTTGTGGGTGTATAATTGACCTTAGTGTCCACACACTCACATGCACAGGTATTCAAGAATGATGACTAATGTGTATTGATTAGTGATTATCCTGAGTCTGCAGAGCAGCAGAAGTCTAACTGCTTCTCTATTACCATCTACAAACATATGAAATGAGAGGATCATGGAACATGAGATCTAATAAGATGACTGAATGTAAAGACCATCCAAATAAAGGTCATTTAATAAAATGAAATATCGATGTTTAAATGTGAAATCTATTCTAATACAATCACCTCCAAAGCCATTTTTCTTCATCACTGAATTTGTCAGTTTTTAATTTGTTCTCTAATGCTTCACCACACACACACACACACACACACACATATCTATATATAGCCACCACAAACATACAGTTTTTAGGGCATCAGTGAACTAAGTATGTGTGTGTGTGTGTGTGTGTGTGTGTGTGTGTGTGTGTGTGTGTGTGTGTCTGTCTGACTTCGGTGAGGCACTGCTGAAGGTCGGTCAGCTGGACAAACTACAGGGACCAGCAGGATGGAGGTCATCTGACAACAATGGTTTTAGGGGTTAAAGAGGATGTTTATTGATAAACAATCATGTTCCTAGTGCACATGTGGAACGTGTCCATGTATTTAGTGAGGACCACCCCAATGTCCTCACAGGGCACAAATGTCTTCACTACCGGTTCAAACCTGGTCCTCAGAAAGACAGCAGTGTTTACCCACAATCAGAACATAATAATAATCACTTTTATTTGGCCAAGTATGTTACACATAAACAAGGAATTTGTTTCTGGTACAGAACTGAGGAAGCCATCTGCGGCGCCAACTCACACCGATGGGTCTAACCATGCCTCCGGGCATTCAATGTCTGGCCCAAGGACACTTCAACATGTGGACTGCAGGCACCCAGATTCGAACCGTCAACCCTCCAGTTGAGAGACGACTGCTCTACCCACTGAACCACAGTCGCCTCTCACAGCCGCTCCTACCTACAGTACAAGTCTCTCACACACATCTGTGTTCAGACAAAATGACGCAGCCTCCCGACAGGTGTCATTGCAGCGAACATAAGTAGGAATTAACTGCACAACAAAATGTGGAGGGAAAATGAGGAAACTAAACTAATACTCTAAGGAAGTTACTGTGGTGTTTTTATTCCGGGTCAGACCACTGAGCCAAGAACACCCCATTTTCCTTCACACAGGTGCACGTTCCCACCTGGAGGCTGCCCAGTACAACCACAGACCTGTGGCCAATGCAGCCTCACTGGAGCAGCTCAGGGGTACCACAGTGGACCAGGCATCGCGTTGCCACCTCTCCCACCCAGATGTGACCCTGCCTGGTCTCGGGACTGAACCTTTTGCTCACAGGCTCACTTCTCTAAACTTTAGAGGCAACTGTGGTGCGGTGGTAGAGCAGTCGTTTTCCCACCAGAAGGTTGAAGGTTCAACTCTCGGTGCCTGGTAGTCAACGTGTCAAAGTGTCCTTGGGCAAGACACTGAATGCCCCCAATGGCTAGATGGCATCAGTTGAGGTGGCGCCGCAGATGGCTGCCACGGTTCTATACCGGAAACAAATTCCTGGTGTGTAACATATTTGGCCAATAAAGGTCTTTATCCTTTAGGCCTCCAACTGCTCAGCATTACATGGTAGAATACATGATGAAAAAAAAGAGAAATGCCCTAGGACACTGACTACTTTACTGAAAATGATACTCACTGAAAAAACAAAGATCCAGTGTGTTTGCAGTCTCCCTTCACACTGGGATTCCATAACAGTCATATTATGATTTCAGTACCTGAATAAATGTATGTAGTTACAGTGTGTGGATGTTTGCTAGGTTAATCACTGAGCTGCACTGGGCTTGATGTTGATCCTTCACAGATATGATGAAGATTATTTTGGTGACGGATCCTGCTTTTGTCACTGTTACACAGATACGGTGCTGAACTCTGGATCTCTGTTCTTCTTGGCATCTCTTCTTCTCTGGGCCTGACCACCGCTGGCAGGTGATAATTACAACTTCCTGTTGCACTTTCTTCTTCTGCTGTCGCTGTCATTAAAGTGAGACTTGATAATTAGTCTTGATTCCTCCCCCAGCTTTTATCTCTCCTCATGCCCCCTCTCTTTTCTAAATTTTGTCTTCTTTAGGTGTCAGCAAAGCTTTGTCTCTTCTGAGGTTGGACTTGTAAATGAGGCTTCCAGACATGGCCACCCACCAGTGGCTTCTGGGTAACACAGTTCAAAGACACGAGCGGGTGACAGGAGGTACAGCCACCTGCTCCATGTCAAACAAACTCTGCTCACTTGTCTCACTTTAAGTTTAGCTTTATTAACTTTTCCGGAGCATCTGCTTTCATGTCAACTTTTTTGTTTTGTTTTGAAATAAAATATGACATCATGATAGTGATAATTGCTTTATCTGGCCAAACATGTTACATACACAAGGAATTTGTCTCTGGTACAGAACCAGGGTGGCCATCTGCGGTGCTAACTGACACTCACACACCGATGGCGGCGCTGTCCCTTCACAGTGCTGCTCTGGCCATCGGGGGCAACTTGGAGCTCAGTGTCTTGCCCCCAACGACATGTGGACTGCAGGCACCATGTATCAAACCTCCAGCCTTCTGGTTGGGAGACGACCATTCTACCCCTAAGCCACACATAACATCACGCAACAGCAGTTATTTTGTTACAGTGACCTCATGAAAACAAATTTTACTTATTTGTTACAACAATGACATCATGATATTGTTGCTATGGTGACATAAATGACAACTTGTAGTATTACCACAGTAATCTCATAATGTTAATTGTATTGTTGCCATGGTGACGTTATATCAGTTGTGTTATCATTATGATAACATCACACTGACCTTTGGTGTCTTACTGCCACCTTTGTACTTGGATGCTGGGACATGTGGTTAAGAGTGTTTTGGTAAACAGCACTTTGATAGAATAAAAACCAACTCACGGCTCACTAGCCTTCACTGGGAGTAGTGGCTGAAAGCGTCACAAGCAGCCTGTTACTGGACCTGGAGTCAGGATTAGCAGTTCCCCACAGTGACAACACTTCCATCACAAGTTCAGCTGATTTCTCCATCTTCGTTCCAGTAAATTTTCTCAGACCTGAGCAAACACAGAGACTGACAGGAAGTCTGCAGAGGCCCTTCATTAATTGTGCACATATTCATGATGTTAATATGCTAATGAGCCACCCACTCAGCAGGAGGTCACACTCTCGTTAAGATATTCGGCTTCCCACAATCCTCCTGGGAGTCCGTCTGCCCGTTAAGACAACACAGAGCTGGCTGGAGGTGCAGCGTGTGTGTGTGTGGGTGTGTGTATATCAGTTTGCTTGGTTTGAGGAGGTGACAGGGACAGTGAATCGAACCCCGACTTGCCGTACCAAAGTCAGTGGTGTTAACCACCACAAGTTCGTTTACTGAATAAACAAAATTCAGTTTTCTCCAGTTGATTTTCCAACAGTCTATTCTGGGCCTAAGACAGATGTCATCTAAATAAGATCTAATCTATTTAAGATAGATGAAGATAGAGTGAAGTTAAGTGAAGTGCCTCCTGAAACAGGAGAAAGGTGTGATGAAGAAAGCGAGGGCGGCTCAGGAGGATTCCCGGCTTGTCCAGTTAATGTGTGAGCACTTGAGAGTGCGAATGGGTGAATAGAGTAGTGTGAAAGCCAGCATAAAGGATAGAAATGTGCTATACAAGCCACGTTTGTGGCTCAGGAGGTATTATTATTTACAGTATGTAGAGTTATGAGAACACATTATGTAGAGAACTCTGTATCACTCCATGCACATCTGATGTATTTGTCACAACTTTCAAGTCTGTTGTTTCAAATACATCAGGACTGTTTTCTCTCCCACCACCACAGAGTAGAAAACACTGGAGGTCTGCGCTGCTTTTGGATGTTGTAATGAAAGGAACACAACAGGAAATAATATTACCACCACTGTTGCTATCATGTTGAATTTATTTCAATTAATCCTTACTTAAAATGTTTGCTAACATGACAAAATGTCACCTCCATGTTGGCTGTAAAAGCACAAATGTGTAACTAATATGCAACAGTTCCAAAAAAAAGAAAAGAGCTGGTAGCACTGTACAGTAGTCCAATAGTATGGACCGAGCCTGCAGCTGCACAGCCCTGCTGAGACACTGGAACCAAACACTGGGTTGTGTAAATGTGTGAATTGAAAATGTAAATCAGCAAAACACTGTTTCACTAGAAACATAATTTTGTAAAAGAACTGTGGCATGCAAGTAAGACAGAACTATGTAAGGCCAAGATCATCTTAAATACTGTGTCATAGAAGCATTAGTGGTTCTATCTACATGAAGTGCTCTGGATCTGTGACAAACCAAAGTGCTGCGAAAACAGACTAAAATGAATTCAGTGAATTTTAGTTCTGTGGATAGACATGCATTAAGAGGCACCGTGGCCCTGTACCAACATGGCAGCTGCACATAGCAGTAGCAGCTATCGAGGCCTTTCCCTTTTTTGCTTTGCTTTTAGCCAGTGTTTCCCCTACCATTATATTAGGGGGGCACCCCACCCCCCTTGAAGGTCAAGTTCATTTTATTTAATTTTATTTTCTATATAGCGCCAGATCACAGCAGAAGTCATTTAAGGTTACCTTTCCTATAGAACAGGTCTGTACCATGTTCTTTTTTTAAACAAACTAAATAGCCTTATGTTATTTATCTTATTTACACGACATCATGTCATTTCTGTCTCTACATGATCGCCGCTGCCACCCCCCAAAAGCTGTAAACCTAGGGGAAACACTGCACATCATCCTCTTTCATCTCGACCCAAATCTCTCGACTGACTCGAACTGTTTGATAGCTAGATTAGAGTTGTGCTGGTCACTGGTGAGAGGCTGCCTGCTTGAATCAAAGTCTAAATTAGTGAGCCGTGTTCACATAAGAACAGCAAAACTGAGCTTCAGCTCCCAGTGGCATATTAGATAGTTCTCAAGATTCTGCGGCGGAAGAAATAACATCTGGAAAAGGCTGGATTATAATCGGGAGGCTGGTTCTGTGCCACGGTAGAGTCTGATCTTCTGTGCAATTTAAAGGAGTGGACTGCTGGTTCTAAGCCTGCTGACCAGTTCTACAAAACAAAAGTACCTTTAGTTTGGCCCCCTTATGATGCTTTCTATGGAAATCAACATGCAAAGACTTGCTACAGACAAACAAATTGTCCATAGGTTTTACATATGCCTTACCTTTCTGTGAGCGGCCCTGCAGTTCCACACAGTGACCACTTTGTCCTTGGCGGTGCAGTCAAGGATTCAGATTTTCCAAGAAGTCTCAGTCAACTGCAGAAATAAGTTGTTTAAGATGTAAAAGACAAACTACACATAAACATGAATGTTCAAAAAAGAAAGATTGTTTCTTGACAATTAAAGATAATTAAATATAAAAATAAAATGTCTTAAAGGTTTCAAAAATGAACAAAAATAAAACTTACCTGGATGGTCTGAGCAGTATTGTCACCTTCACAGTGAGCAGGCTACAGATACAGTGTTGTTTCCCAGAAGCTACAGTAAATTAAAGGGAAACATCAGGTCAGTGTTTTCCACCCCGCTGTGCCCACAGGTCAAGGTTTATTAATGCTTTTACATTGAGATCCAAGTGTGGCTAACTGGTCTGCATTGGCACAGACACAACACACTCTTCATCTGTAACGAAAAGAAACTGTCAGAATCTTCATTTATGATGTGACTGTCCACAGAACGTTCTTACTGGGTGCTACTTCGGGACGCACCCAGAAAGCGCCATGGCTCGTTTTATAAACAGGTTTCATATGAGGATGCACTTGTAACCTTGAAAATAAACTGGTCTCTTCATTTCGTGGTTCTCAGTTCCTGTCCTCTAAACATGCTTTTTGTGGGGGTAACAGAGGCGCTGTGACATCACCAATGGACTCACAGCACCACCCACTGGGCCACACCAGAGTGACAGTGTAATAATGTCAAGTAGCCTTATGTTTACATTACTGCTATCAATTAACATTGTGGATGACTGTGTAAATAAAGGCTACTGTGGAATATTACTTATTTATTTCTGTGGAGTCTTATTGTGAAGTTATGAATGATAAACAGGAAACAGAACTGCAACAGACCATAAAAACCCAAACCATACTCACCTAAGCGTACAAACCTGGAGTCTGTGAGGGTCTCCTGAACTTCTCTAAGGTGTCTCAGGAATCCTTGGAGATGTAACATGTTCTCTGGGAGGGCTTCGGGAGCTGTTGCGTCTTCAGGAGGGCCCTGAGGGAATTCTGGGAGTTCAGCATGTTCTCACAGGAATACTGAGGCCCTTGAGGAACTTGGTGCCTTAAATATGTGGCTGCAGATCCAGTGGTCCTTGAGGGGTTTCCAGGAGATTTTGAAGTAAATACAGTGGCCCCTAAGAGTTTTTTTGATTTACAAAATCCTGGAAGGGTGTTACAGGAGTCCTTGGGTGAATTCAGGAGTTTGTGAAGGTGTTCCAGCAAATCCTTTGGATGATCCCATAAATACTGATGGTGTCCCAGTAGTTCTTTCATGAGTTATGGGCACCTTGGGGATGTTCTAGAAGTCCTTGGTGCGACCAGGTGAGTTCCTGTGAAAGTGGCAACAGCCCCTGAAGATGCTCCAGTGGTTGTAGAAAGGCCTCATGGATCATAAAAGGGGTTTCAAGTGTTCACAAAGGAAACTCCAGTTATTCAGGAGTTCCAAAAGTCTGACAGGGGTCATTGAGTTTTTAGTGCATTCAAGAAGTGGTCCTTGAAAAAGGTGTAGCTTTACATGGCAGAATTTCCCCTTTATCAACTGTAATTCTGTGATTTATTTCTTCTTTAAACAGGAAGCATGTAGTCTTTATTAGAGTCCGAATAATTAAGCCACTTAAATGTCAAATATGAACATCCTCATAACCATGTAGGTCCACAGAGAAGCGGTTTGAAATGAAATGTTAGGCTGCCATCTGCTGGGGTGAAATAAGGAAGTGGTTCACTGCACTGCCTCAAACTTAAACCTTGCTTTTCAGACACAGTGGCAGCAGGACATATCGCCCGAATAGGACACACACAAAATTCCAACTCACTAAAGGAAACTGTTTGAAGAGAATTCAAGACTCACTGTAGTAGAACAGAAAATGAATCTGCAACAATTTACCTGATTGATTTATCATTCAAGTTATTTTACTCAAAAGGTCCAAAACCTCGCTGATCGCAGCTTCTCACACATGAATATTTGCTCTGAATCGTCTTCTGGTTTTGGACCATTTATCAGACGAAATCCAAGATTCCTGCAGCAAAGTTTAAGAGGACAATCAAACATTCAGGGGACAGAAGATGATCAACTGAGTCTGAACGGAGTCGATGAAACCCCTGTCTGATCATGCTTAGGTTTCACCAGTCATGTAACCAAGAAAAGGTAGAAATCAGCACACCTGAATTTTTAGAAACAAATGTACATTTAACTGGAAGCTGAAATGACTGACTGCTCAGCAGTGGGTCTCATGAATTAAAATGACCTTCCTACATGCTATTTTTGAATTTCACAAACTTTTTAACTGGAATACAAACTATTAAGACTAGGGCTGCAGAGCTGATCATGTAAGTTATCAACAAACAAACAAACAAAATATATATATGTATAAATATCAGTCAGCAAATATTGATAATCAAGTTATAATTTGTCATTTTTAAGCAAAAATGTCAAATATTTCCTGGTTTCAGATTCTCACATTGTGAGGATTTGATGCATTTGTGTGTCATATAGAATCACTTTGCATTTTGATGCTTTAAAGTTTTAATAATGTTTTTTTTTTTTAATACTTAAGTTGGACCGAGCTCTGTCACACCATGAGAAACTAGAGGGATATTTGGTCAAGATGAGGGATTCTGATGGACTGAAACACAACAAGTGTGTAGTCATGTGATTTTATTACTTCAGTAAATGTTGTAGTTTTGTTAAAGCAACACTGATTCACTGTTAACTGAACTGAGATGGTAATGTTCAAAGTGCGCACTAGTGATGGCCATCTGACACCGAGGTCTCAATACATGATTTGAGCTCGGAGAGGGACATTCTGCGAACCACTGCCTCAAGGCTTCTCTTG
>NW_018128140.1:1880758-1886580 GCF_001952655.1 Monopterus albus
TTCTCCAATGTGGGAACACTTTCAGCTGATCGGTCCAAAGACAGTGGAGAAACTTTTGTTCTTGAATAAAAATGATTGATTCTCCATCCCTTGTATTTATTCACACCCTGTCCTAGTTACATACGCACATATTACCATCCTAACACATCCTCTGTTCCCCCAAGCACGCATTCTCCCGCTCCTACTAAACTACATATGTTCAGACTGGACTGACTGACCAATCAATCTATACAAACGTTGTCACATCATTCACACAAAGCCTAGTTACACCCATCACATAATTCAGACATTGTTCTGCTGCATACTATTTCGCCACCAGATGGCACTAATCTGAACCCTTGAATGAATGAACCAATACTCGATACAAATGATGCAGTGGTTCGATATAGGTGTCATGGTGTCAATTGGACATCACTAGTGCACACTTCTTTGTTTCCATGTTCTTCTGCCTTAAATCAAAACCATGGTTTTTGTGCTGCACACCTCTGCACTCGTTACCATTAAAAAACTAAAAGATCTTTACTGGACACAAGCTTCACCAGTCTGCGACAACACTGTTTCCTCCAGTGTACAAATGTCTGTTAAATATATATAAAAATACAGCACGTCTCTTCTTTCTCGCTGAGGCCGATACTCATATTAACATGAATAAATATGAAAAATCCATTAACATGCCAACAGCTTCTCATCAGTTTATCTGTAAACAATGAAAGGTTGGTGCAAGAAAACTGCTGGGAAATGCCATTATCCTTCTCTTCTGTTTAATGGCAGAACAAAATGGGTTCTTCTCTGGGTCTGTTCTGTCTCCTCTGACTCGCTGTGATCATTCAGTGAATTCACCAATTTTAGAGGGTGACACCAGGAGCCTGATCAGTCATAACAGTAAAAAGTTACAAAAGCAGCTAACTGGGGATTCGTGTGATCACCATCATGTGGAAGCTCAGAGAGTCTGAGATGACAAAGTGAGAGCAGATTCTCACTTACACTAAAAAACACAGACTTATAAACTGGTGTTTCCTGTGTCCACTCTCAAATGCAATGCCGATGTGCTGAGGTCTGTTTCACTCTGGAAAGATTTTTCAGTGAGCCGCACTGTCACAGACAAAAGCAGCAGTTCAGTGTGGATGGGGGCAAAAATGGAGACAGAAACATCAGGACGATCCACGTCAGCGAAGACGTGTCCCAGCTGTGGTTTGTTTGTCTCTTGCTAAGACGAAGGTTCGACATGAAGCTCGACGTATCTTCAGCCCAAGCTCTGCTGTGTTTTTGGTCCCATGTGTGTGCGAATGTGCCGTTTGTAGTTGGAGTTGTCACTGAATCTGCGGCCGCAGGCGTCGCAGCAGTACGGCTTCTCGCCCGTGTGGATCCGCAGGTGTTTCTGGTAGCCATCAAACCGTGTGAGTCTCTTCCCACAAATGTCACACGTGTATGACTTGTCAACTTTGGTCCCTACTTTCCGATGCATCTGCATGTGCTTGGTCCAGTGGACGCGCTGAGCAAACGCTCGGCCGCAGATGGTGCAAATGTACGAGTCCACCACCTCAGACAGCAGAGCTTCCAGTTCGGCACAGTTGGGCTGGCCATTACCTGAAGCTGGATCTGAAGTTTCAGGAGCGTCCTCATCAAGATCGGAGCAGGTCTGTTGGACTGAGGTCCCCAGGTGGGGGTCGAGCCCTGAATCACCTGGGTCCTGGCATGGGAGCGAGGAGGTCATGTGGTTGTTCTCCTGCTCGTTTCTCACATCGCCGCTCTGGAACAACACAAACTTAACGTCGTTCTGCTCTGTGATCTGGGGCGACTCCTCCTGCTGAGCTGGCCACAGATCCTCCTCCTCCTTTTTGATGTGAGGAGGCTTCATTTCATCCAGGTCGGAGCGCCACTCCCGCTGCTCGGAGATAGCTGCCAGTCACAGCAAGAAACAGACAACAGGTTTCACATACATAACTGGTAAAAAATGAGATCTGTATGACTGTAGACTATAACTGGTCAAATTTTCAAACAAGGAAAACCTTTCTAAAAAAATGAGATCTGTATGACTGTAGACTTTATTTGAATACCACTCCTCTGCCTTCAGCTCAGCTGTGTCATGATACTGTATGATGCTATACAGATTTTACAAACGCTACAATAAAAGAATTTTAAATCATCCATGAGGAGGTAAGAATGCTCGATTCTTTGTGAAGCTGTAGTCCTCCTCCTAAAACAAAACAGTGTCGATCCTTGTCAGGAATTAGGGACCAGTGAGGTTTTTTATGTGGCCTCAAATTTCATACAAAGGTTATTTTCAAGTACAAATGTAAGACATAATTTGAAAAACTCCAAGATACAGTGAAAAGCTTGATTTGTGTGAGCTTGTAGTCCGCCGCCTCTGTAACAGAAAAATCTGCATTTCTGTGAAAGCCCTGAACCAGTGTTGTTTTATTTGCCCTAAAATACGGAAGCTGAGGTTATTTCCAGTCACAAACGTGTAAATTTTGTTCAGCAAACGGATAATTCATTAAATGTCCGTTTCCCTACTTGGCAAACACAAAGCTGCCTTCGACCATATAGACAATAAACGTTGAGTGTGACTATTTGCCTTTTTACATCCAATGCGCTGTAACCTGGACCCCAAGTATAAAGCCATGTTTCTTCTTAAGATGCTTTAGTTTAGAAAGGGCAGGATGGCGATAGCATGCATCACGACTCCGGCAAGTTTAATCTGAGTAACTAACTCGATTCCAAACCTTTACCGTAAAGGTTGGTATACGGGCGCACTTCAGTTTCACGGTTTGACCGCAGTGAAAAAGTAGTAACTCTTACAAAGTACGGGTTCAAAATATCCTTTTATGCCAAATCTCCAACATCATGTACGGACTAAAATCGAAATACGTATTTAGGCTGGGCTCAGTGTTAGTACTTTGAGTACATTTACACTTTGGGCAGTTTAGAGTTTTCAGGCGGCCATGTTGAGGGGGATTCCTGTTAGGCTTTCTCTTAATGCCCGTTTCTACTCTTATGGTAGTGAAACATTTACCTGTGCTGCTGATCTGCAGAGATATCTGCGGCTTCGTGGAGAGGTCCAACAGCCGGCGCTGGCGTTCGATCTCCAGCTTGGAGCGGGAGAGCTCCTCCTCGTACTCAGCTATTGTCCTACCGAACACCCCGAAGATCTCCTCTGCGGCCGCGGTGAGCCGCTGGTTGATCAAGACCCTCAGCATCTCTATTTTCGACATTTTAAAGGCAGTTTGGACCGAGGACTGAGGAGAAAACAGGAAAAATCTTTTCTCTGAGCGTCGTTGACAGTTGTTTACTTGCTAAACTTCCTGGTTAATATTAATGCGCATGAGCACTAGTCATTTAACTGAAAATCACACGCCCTCTGCTGTAGAGGACGACTAATGACACGTTTTAAATCCATCTATTTCTAATAACTTAAAAGTGATTTCTGATTATCATGTATTAAACGAATAATAAAATCTGTTAGAGGTCCAAGACCTTTACTGAACACTACTGAGAGTTAGCAACAACTGTCTGGTCAGGTTTTATTTTAGGTTTGTCTTCTGACCAGATGGTTCCTGATATAAATTATTTTGCTTGAGGACTCAAGTTGGGTCTCCATCCTAACAGCTGGATCAGAGGATGAAGGAGACTGACCCTACACCAGCTGCCACCCAGCTGACCACTGCTACATTCTCTCCTCAGTCAGGTGACGGTGAAGAACGGGGGCTTGAACCCACAGCAGGATCATGTTTTCTAAAAGGTCAATACAAAACAGCCTGGTAGTTTCTGCCACTTAGTGGGGAAACAGCTCACTACTGGAAAATGTAGGTAAAACTAGTAATGTCCTCCCCCAACAGCGTGTACACAGCATCTACCTGCTGCTTTATTAATGCTGTACTACCTTTCTTTAGAAACACAGACAACACAGATGCCATGGTGCTGGATACATGTGAAGTTATGGGTTGTCATGTTCCTGCCGTAGAAATGTTTAACCTTGGCCTTCTTGCTTCCAGGCAGTCAGGTGGGGCTAACCAGGGTGGAGCTCAGGCCCATCCTCTCACAGGGATGTTTGTAGAAGCTGGACAACTGGCTGAAGCCCTAGTCGCACAGGGAGCACCAGTATGGCCTCTCGCCAGTGTGCGTCCGCAGGTGCACTGTCAGGTTGCCCTTCTCCACGAAGCCACGGCCGCAGTATGTGCAAATGAACGGCTTCTCGCCCATGTGGCTGCGGATATGTTGCACCAGTGTGGCCCTCCTGCCAAAGCTCTTCCCGCAGACAGTGCAGCTGTATGGGCGCTCGCCTGAGTGGATCCTCATGTGCGTCCTCAGGTTGTCCCTCAGGGTGAATCTCTGCCCGCAGACGCTGCAGTGGAACGATGATTCTCTGTGAACTCTGAGATGCAGCTTCAGGGTCTCGCCATGCTCCAGATGTTTCCCGCACACGCCACAGTCTCTCAGATGTGCCAAAGTGTGAGTGAGGAGATAAGTCCTCTGCTGGAAGGCCTCACCACAGACTTTACAGCTGAACACCGGGGGGAGCTGGTGTGACAGACCAGTGCAGCTCCTCCCCTCTGAACTCTGCCCTTCTGTCTCTCCTGACTCCTCTGGCTGCCACAGTCCTGAGGCCTCCCTCCAGTAGTCTCCACTGTCATCAGTGTCAGAGCGCTCAGTGTGCAGTCGGCCATTGCTCGCTGCGTCAGCACCGCCTGCTGGATCAAAGTCTGCTTCTGATGCTCCACAGTCCTCACTGCAAACTTCTGTCTTAATGTGAGCAGCCAAGGTGCCCGGGTTTGACTCATCCATGCTATTGGTCTGGTCCAGATGGATGCTCAGGACCTGGTCTTCAGGCCAGTTCTTTAACCAGGAGAGGGTCTGTAGAGGGTCTGAAGGGGGCACAGCAAGAAAACTGTTTTAACTGTGGGTATCTAAGAGTGAATTTCCATATTGTTTAAGAGCTTTTTAAAAGGAAAAAGGGTATTTAAGATAGGATTTGGGGTCAAATCAGAAAATTTCAGCCATCCATGTGTTTTTAAATAAGGCCACATCATTATTGGAAAGAGATCAAATTAAAATTTCACTGTATTTCTACAGTGTCTGAGTAGCAGAGAACCAAGTGTCAGCTCCGCTGGTCCTGGACTGTTCACTTGTTGTGAGAGAACAAAAACTTCTAAATATCCTTTGAAAAGTTCCTAATAAGTGTAATAAACTGACAGGATGAGGCACAACACTAAAAGTCCTGCATTCAAAATGTTACCTAAGTAAAAGTACAAAAGTATTACTACAGAACTATATTCAAAGTACATAAAAAATAAAGAAAACACTCATTATACAGAATGACTCACTTTAAAATCAATATGTCTCCTTGAATTACAATTACTGACACATTAATTGTTCATCGCTTTAAAGTTTCAGCTGGTGAAGGTGCAGCTCATTTCGCTCAGTTCATATACTTCATATACTGAGTAGTTGGTGTATTTCCTCCTGGGGATCAAATACTCTGAACCTCTAACAACATGTCATTAATCATTACTGATTAAACTTTGGATTATTAGTCTGAAAAGCAACCACAGCTGTCATGTAGTGGAGTGAAAAGTACGATATTTACCTTTGAAGTATTCTGCAGTATAAATATGTAATAACATTAAATAGAAATACTCGATTAAAGTACACGTAGCCGAACTCAAAACTGTACTTAAGCACTAAACCTGAGTAAGTAAATTCGTCCCTTTCCACCACTGCTTAGGAGTGAAAATAACAGCCTAAATACTTTTCAAAGTAACGTAGAACTCAAAGTTGTAATGGAGTACGTTTTACTTTTACTAGTAAATCAGCCTGAATAC
>NW_018128140.1:1886654-1886965 GCF_001952655.1 Monopterus albus
CGGTCTATCTGCTCCCGGTACCGGGCCATGGTTTTCCCGAACAACCCCAGGATATCATCCACCGCCGCCGTCATCCGCTGGGTCTCCATCTATGACCGTAGGCTGCTCGGAAGGTCCACAACGTCAAGACCCTCCACCGCTCTGGGGGGCAACGGCGGAAAGGAGAAGGGCGGGAACTGCTCTGCGGACATCTTTGTTTTGCTTCGACGTGTTTTATTCTCAAAACACAAAATACCTTCCGTTAATATCGTTGGCAGTTTAACAAACAAATAAACTGCTTCTGACGTCAGAAAACGACGTCGGGGGAAACA
>NW_018128141.1:0-2944 GCF_001952655.1 Monopterus albus
TTCGAACATAGACACTTTCAGTCTCTACTCAGATCAAATACCTGGATGACATGTGTGTGGAATTGAGTGGATTTCTGGATGGTGGGCAAGCAGACCCCCTGACTCTTGGGGAGAAGATCAGTGTCCCATCAGAGTGAGGGAAAGAGAAGTTAATTGGCAAGATGTCTCGGTGATTAGAGTAGGATTTAAACCACCATTGGGACAGCGCAATGAGACATATAATGTTACATGGAGTAAGTGGTTAATAATAAATCAGATTCCAGAGGAAAGCAAGTGAACCAATACCAAACAGCAGATCAATTGTCGCTAAGACTTTGGCTATAACTGCTAAACCAGCTTTGAACCCGGAGGAAATGACAACATTACAACAAGGAAGACGATGTCAGCTGAAAAAATGACTGTGCCACACAAAAGGAAGACTGCTGTGAGGAGTGCTGAGCCTGAAGTAATGGGTGGTAACTCCAATAGCAGTAGGTTAGATTAGGTCTGCAGGACAGTGGCTAACTGGGCTGATGGCTTTAGGCTAGGGGTAAAAGGAGTGCCATTTGATCAGTGGGAAGATTATGCAGTGCTAGAAGGGCGAGGTCTTAGTAACATCCTGGAACAAAATAGCTGGTACAGGTGGGTTCAATTTGCAGGGCAGCTTAATGACGAAGAAGATTGCTACATCTGTACCAAGGCTAGGTGTTATGGTTTAGTCCCCCTCACCAGGAGGGTGAGGGAGAACTGAGATAGACTCAAGTTTGCAGACCCAAGTGCTAGTAGAAAAATGGAGGTTTAATGGATAAAAACACACAACCAAGTTAACAGAATCAAGTACAATCAACTTTTCCGGGTTGCAAGCGAGAGCAGACGTCTTTACTGCTCCTCTTGTCTGTTCTACACTTCAAGTATTTGAGCATACTTTACAACTACTAAAATGCCTCAAAGAGGCTAATAAATCAGAAGCGACTGAGGATATGGAGGCAGAAGAAATGTATCACAGAGCGGCGCAAGTAAACGACATTGTAAATCATCAGAAACAGATGTACAGTGCCTTGCGAAAGTATTCGGCCCCCTTGAACTTTGCGACCTTTTGCCACATTTCAGGCTTCAAACATAAAGATATCAAACTGTAATTTTTTGTGAAGAATCAACAACAAGTGGGACACAATCACGAAGTGGAACGAAATTTATTGGATATTTCAAACTTTTTTAACAAATAAAAAACTGAATAATTGGGCGTGCAAAATTATTCAGCCACTTTACTTTCAGTGCAGCAAACTCTCTCCAGAAGTTCAGTGAGGATCTCTGAATGATCCAATGTTGACCTAAATGACTAATGATGATAAATAGAATCCACCTGTGTGTAATCAAGTCTCGGTATAAATGCACCTGCACTGTGATAGTTTCAGAGGTCTGTTTAAAGCGCAGAGAGCATCATGAAGAACAAAGAACACACCAGGCAGGTCCGAGATACTGTTGTGGAGAAGTTTAAAGCCGGATTTGGATACAAAAAGATTTCCCAAGCTTTAAACATCCCAAGGAGCACTGTGCAAGCGATAATATTGAAATGGAAAATGGAAGGAGTATCAGACCACTGCAAATCTACCAAGACCTGGCCGTCCCTCTAAACTTTCAGCTCATACAAGGAGAAGACTGATCAGAGATGCAGCCAAGAGGCCCATGATCACTCGGGATGAACTGCAGAGATCTACAGCTGAGGTGGGAGACTCTGTCCATAGGACAACAATCAGTCGTATACTGCACAAATCCGGCCTTTATGGAAGAGTGGCAAGAAGAAAGCCATTTCTTAAAGATATCCATAAAAAGTGTCGTTTAAAGTTTGCCACAAGCCACCTGGGAGACACACCAAACATGTGGAAGAAGGTGCTCTGGTCAGATGAAACCAAAATCGAACTTTTTGGCAACAATGCAAAACGTTATGTTTGGCGTAAAAGCAACACAGCTCATCACCCTGAACACACCATCCCCACTGTCAAACATGGTGGTGGCAGCATCATGGTTTGGGCCTGCTTTGCTTCAGCAGGGACAGGGAAGATGGTCAAAATTGATGGGAAGATGGATGGAGCCAAATACAGGACCATTCTGGAAGGAAACCTGATGGAGTCTGCAAAAGACCTGAGACTGGGACGGAGATTTGTCTTCCAACAAGACAATGATCCAAAACATAAAGCAAAATCTACAATGGAATGGTTCACAAATAAACATATCCAGGTGTTAGAATGGCCAAGTCAAAGTCCAGACCTGAATCCAATCAAGAATCTGTGGAAAGAACTGAAAACTGCTGTTCACAAACGCTCTCCATCCAACCTCACTGAGCTCGAGCTGTTTTGCAAGGAGGAATGGGCAAAAATTTCAGTCTCTCGATGTGCAAAACTGATAGACATACCCTCAACATTGGATCATTCAGAGATCCTCACTGAACTTCTGGAGAGAGTTTGCTGCACTGAAAGTAAAGGGGCTGAATAATTTTTCACGCCCAATTTTTCAGTTTTTTATTTGTTAAAAAAGTTTGAAATATCCAATAAATTTCGTTCCACTTCATGATTGTGTCCCACTTGTTGTTGATTCTTCACAAAAAATTACAGTTTTATATCTTTATGTTTGAAGCCTGAAATGTGGCAAAAGGTCGCAAAGTTCAAGGGGGCCGAATACTTTCGCAAGGCACTGTACATTGCGCTGTTGAACCAACTGCAGGAAAGCTTCAAGATCTTGAAGCTTCAAGATTATCAACATTTACCAACATATGAAATTCTAGGATTGACATTATAATCTGCATTAGCAAATATGTCTACATGTTTATTTTCGTATGCATTGTAATAGTATCATATGCTTTATGATTTACTTGTGTTAACCATTTCATTTGCCGTAAAGAGTGTAGGAGACATGTATAAGGCTGTAAGAGTAGACAGGAAACCACAGAACAGGAAGTAGACCAGGT
>NW_018128141.1:15501-29206 GCF_001952655.1 Monopterus albus
AACCCAAGATACGTGAACTCCTCCACTTGAGGCAGGAACTCTCCACCAACCTGAAGGGAATAAGCCACCTTTTCCCGACTGAGAACCATGGCCTCGGATTGGGAGGTGCTGATTCTCATCCTAGCCGCTTCACACTCGGCTGCAAACCGCACCAGTGCACGCTGGAGGTCCTGGTTTGATGGGGCCAACAGGACAACGTCGTCTGCAAAAAGCTGAGACGAGATCCTGTGGTCCCTAAACCGGACTCCCTCCGGCCCCTGGCTGCACCTAGAAATTGGTGACAAAGGGCAGCCCTGCCGGAGTCCAACATGCACTGGAAACAAGTCTGACTTACTGCCGGCCGTGCGAACCTAGCTTCTGCTTTGGTCGTACAGAGACCGGACGGCCCTTAGCAGAGGGCCCCGGACCCCGTACTCCCGGAGCACCCCCCACAGGGCGCTGCGAGGGACACAGTCGAATGCCTTCTCCAGATTCATGAAACACATGTGGACTGGTTGGGCAAACTCCCATGAACCCTCCACCACCCTGAATAGGGTATAGAGCTGGTCCAGTGTTCCACGGCCGGTACGAAAACCGCATTGTTCCTCCTGAATCCGAGGTTCGACTATCGGTCAAATTCTCCTCTCCAGTACCCTGGCATAGATTTTCCCTGGGAGGCTGAGGAGTGTGATCCCCCTGTAGGTGGAACATACTCTCCAGTCCCCCTTCTTAAAAAGAGGGACCACCACCCCGGTCTGCCAGTCCAAAGGAACTGTCAAACGTAAAATCAAATACTTTTATGCTAAACTAATCAACAGATGTAAATTGTTGAACTATTCAAGACTGTTGTGGTCACAATACAAAAGCTAAGATGTGGAGACAGTGGAATGTAAGAGCAAATGATTGCAACCACCACTTCATTGTCCCTGGATAAATAATACCCAAACACCCTGTGCTGCCATGTCATCATTTGACTCTAATCCACACCAGTGTGGATTAGAGTCTAAATGGTTCAGCACACTGCTATTAGGAGCGAATAATGAGAGGCAGATCTCATGGGACTACACTGTGTACGTGGGATATGGGGCTGCTAATGGCCACAACACACAAGGTAATGTATAGTAAATGTTTTTCCCCAACAAGCTTTGATCTGTGGAGAGATGACTTGCTGCACTTACTTTCGGTTCCCACAGCATTCACAGTAAATTCATCTCATTTGATAACAGTTGCTAAAGGCTTGCTAAAGTTTGACTTTTACTGTCATGGTGTTGTTGTACACATTAGAGCCGTGAGTGGGAGCTGCAGCTGTAGACTAGTAACACTGTTCAGTGGCGGCCTAGGTCTGGTGCCTGTTCAGTTAGGACAATGTCATGTGCTGCTGCCACTCACCATTACAGGCCTCCACCGCACCAGAGAGAAGCCAAGACTCAACTGTAGTGTCCCTGTTTCTAACCCGGATCAGGATCCTTGTTGCATCTCATGTAAGAGAAAACAGGAATTATGTCGGAAGCTGAAAGGCCCCAATATCTCAGATATTCTAGTGTTTGACTTTGTAAGCTTCTAACTTCATCATGAATCAGTTGTACTCGTATACATTGCCACCTTAAGGTGGTGGAGGGTTTGTTTGCCCCAGTGATACTGGGAAATGTGTTGTCTGGAACCAGTTTGCCCTGGTAGGGTCTACCAAGGCAAATTGGTTCCAGGGGAGGGGCCAGACTGAGAGTGATTCAAAAAACCCTGATGAAAATGGCGACTTTGAGTTGCATTAGCTCGCCCAGATTAGGGAAACTGGGGCACCCTGCTGGAACCAGACCCGGGAGGGGAGCTTTCCAGTGAATGTCTGGTGGCCAGGCCTTGGACCATAGGGCCCAGTTGGGCCTAGCCCAAAGGAATGATATGGTGCCACTGCGCTGTGGACCTACCACCTGCAGGGAAAGAAATTGGGGTTGGGTGCAAGTTGGGCAGCAAGTTGGGTTGGGTACCTGGGCGTGCTGAAGCCTGGCTGCTTAGGCTAGCTCTAGGAATGTGGAATGTCACCTCTCTGGTGGGGAAGGAGCCAGAGCATGTGCAAGAGGTGGAGCGATACCAACCAGATAGAGTTGTGCTTACCTCCACACATACTGTAGCTCTGGAACCAAACTCCTGGAGAGGGGTTGGACTCTATGCTGACAAAGAACAACAGCTACTCTGAGTCAGGGGAAAGGGTGATAAGTAGAGGGGTGAGTGTCGTGGCAAGAGTGTGATACCGACTAAATTAATTCAGACAAACCATTACAATTCAAAGGATCATTTAATATTACAGTTATTCTGAATAGAGTAGTATTTAAACAGATAATCTTGTAGTTAGGGAACAGAGAACAGAGATCAGAGAACAGAGACTCTCCTCTTGCAATGGAATAGATAAAGGATAAGCAGATTGTCAGAGCACCCGTCAGTCAGGTCATTTGTTGTCAGTCCCGAGTCAGTCAGCGTCTTCCCCAGCCGGCTGGGTCCCCAAAAGGTACCTGGTCTACTGTTCACTGCAGCATAGTCCTTCTCCTTTTTTCTCCCCTCAGGCTCACTCCTTTTTATCAGCTGCATAGCCAGTTCACAACAGCTGGACTTTGTCAGTCTTGACGTCTATCGGGCCCCCCTTCTCACTCCTCTATTCCGGGAACCCTGTACTTCCAAAACAGGACACATTTTGACCACTTACATAAGCCCAACTCACACGAACTCACATAAACTTGATGAACCCGTAACCACTCAGCTCAAACAAGTACAAATAATAAAATAAGTACAAACAATGTCTAAATGTGAAGTACATACTGTTCTATTACATATTTCTTCTGGAATCTGGTTTATTGCTAACCACTACACCTATGCGCCAAACAATAACTCAGCATATGTGGCCTTCTTGGAGACCCCAGGCGGGGTTCTCGAAGGGGGCACCACCTGGGGACTCCATAGTTCTACTGGGGGACTTCAACACTCACATGGGCAATAACGTAGATGCCTGGAGGGGGGTTCTCAAGAGGAACGGCCTGCCCGGTCTGAACCCAAATGGTGCTTGTTATTGGGCTTCTGTGGTAGTCATAGATCAGCCATAACAAATGCAACGTTCATGCATAAGGTTGTCCATAAGTGCACTTGGTACCAGAATATGTTAGGCTTTAGATTAATGATCAACTTTGTTGTCGTATCATCAGATCTAAGGCTGTATGTCTTGGACTCTTGGGTAAAGAGGGGAGCAGAGATGTTAGATGATCACAACCTGGTGCTGAGTTGGATCAGATGGCTCCACATAGTCCAGTTTAAGGAGTCTTATTCTCTGACTTTTTAGTTCATTCACTTTTCTCCTAAGCTACTAAGCAGTCACATCACTTTCCAAATGCACAGCAACGGTGCAGCAATAAATGAACACATCACGGTTCATACTGCTGTGATGTTTGCATAGACAGTTCAGTCCATTCTTTATGTTGCTAGTCTGTGCTGGATAAGGATTTGGGTAGGACTGGGTGATTAATCAAATTACTGTGCTGCTCTGTATTTCATTATGATGCTCTCCTTTGGTCTTGAGTTATAAATCCAGCACACCCCTTCACCATGCTACAGTTCATGCAGTTTATGCTTGAACTGACAAACATATTACTGAAGTTGACAACGCTTAAGCTTATTGCCATAGGTGCAACAAAATCTATGGGAACATTAAGTCAGAACTTGCACTGAAGCAATAATTTAAGCTTTGCATGCATTCTGTCATCCACCGCTGGTCTGTTAACCATAGCAAGCTTGTTAAGCTAATGGCTAATTGATATGAACAAGCTCAAACAAAAGATGACTGTAGCCTTACTGTCAGGCAACAGATGGATGTAGCTAGGGCATAGCGAGCCCAGCAGGCTGGAGGATTCTTTAGGTTATGACAGGCAATATTGTTAACCTGAAGCAGCAATGTTTTATTTGTAACATAAATAAAGTGTAATACATTATTTCCTCTGAACTGTCAATCACAATTAAGTATATGAAATATTTGGCTTTTCTTTTAAATCTTATATAAAGTTCAAGAAGACCCAGGGCTCTATGTTCCTGCGTTACTGGGTGTGTTTTTTAGGGGGGACGGAATACATTATTAGAGGGAGCAGTTGGAGTCGGGGCTGGCTTTAGTTCTGTCCAATTAAACCAGCTCCCCTTTAAAAAGCAGGGCGGAAATGTGACTGACTGATGTCACTGATGTCAGGACGTGGAAATATATGAGAGAAAAGAATCTTTCCCTTTATCTTCATCTCCTGCCAGTTATGTACTTGTTATGGTAAAAATTGTCTTATCAGGATTCGGTGAATGCAAAATGAAAAATGTGTTACCAACTCTGGAGTTTAATGCGCATTTAATCCTGCAGGAAGGAGCGAACTCTCACAGTGTCAAACATAACAGTCTGAAGGAGAAGCTCCCTGAGCAGAGAGCTGCATTTCCTTTAATACATAGATATGAGTGTTGCTTGTGGTTTAAGTCTGTTAAGGTCATATGTAGGTTTAAGGAAACGTCTGTCACACAGGAAAGAAGCTGTCTGGTTTAGTGTCCATACAAGGTCATGCTTTTCACTGAAGACACTTTGACAAAGAAGTTTGTCGAGTTTCACAAGCACACAAATAACTATATATAAAAACTGCATAGCAACAGCTAAGATGCTGACAAAGATGTTAATATTCATTTTTCCATCACATATTCCATTCCTAAACTGACAGGTACAAAAAAATGTATGTATAAGTACTGCACATAAATATTCACTCAATAATCTTCTGAAATCTGTTTAAAGAAACTGTAACGTAACAGTGACAACAGCTACAATGAGGTCGGACTGACTTTACCTGCTGACTAACAGGATTAATGGAGATGTCTGCAGAGTGTTTGTTATCTATCTCGGCTCATGAGCTGCTTTGAATTGTTATTATGTGTCATTTTTATGTGGGTGTGGATTCCCAAACATCTCCTGCAGATCACCTCTGGCTGCATCCTGTCAGTAAGGCTACAGATGGACACTGTTCACATCTATATTCATATCTATAGCCACATACTGAGAACTAGTTTATTTATCTTATTTAAAAATAATATTCATGATATACAATGTGAATTCCAGCAGATCAGTTGTGGATTTAAAGGTTAATTTTAAGATGCCGTGGCCATTAAGATACATCTGAGTACCTGATCTTGTGCTTCTCTATGCACTTGTCAGGAACATTGTAACCTGTTACAGTGATAAGATCTGGTCTGAGCAGGTGTTATCGCTATTTCTGGTCAAAACGAGCACCAAAAGTTCACTGCACTGCCTAATTAGCACACACTCGGCCTGATCCATGCCCCTCCTCCTACCTCAGCATTCATTCATGGCAGGAAAATATCAACGAGCAACAAAAAGCAGACATGTGCCCGAGGAACACTGCAGAATGACTGTGAATAAGGCGATGCAGAAATTGCACTGGCAGGAAAATAGAGCCCACAGTGCTAAAAAAACTGGTTTTAAAAGTCCAATAAATTCATGATATGTCCAAAGTAATCGTGTTAAATAACTGTGATCTGAATATTGACCAAGACAATCTGGATTATTATTTTTGCCATAATCATGCAGCCCTAGATTGGAGTAGATATGACTAGATTGCAATATTCAAGAGCTACATTATAAAAACAGTAGCAGTGCTGTTGTTTTGTTTACAGATGTTGACATGTAACACAGAAAACATCTGCCGAGGGAAAAGTCTTTAAATAGGTGGATTAATCACTGTGTTAATCCACAGTTTACATGGCAGCGGGTGATGTGGTACAGTGACTGGAAAACAGTGCATAGAGCTTATTACCAAACAAAAACAACAACAGAGTAAAGAATACACACAGTCATGAAACAACAACAACAACAACAGGAACAAAACATCTCTGTGTAATCACACACTGAGTGTGAGAGACAGGACGTCCAGTGAGAGCTAGAGACAGTCCAGGACCTGAAAAGACAGGTTTGATATCTGCTACAGCTAGTGTCATGGTACAGCCACATTTTACTAGCAACACCCTCACACTATCAATAAATATTGATTATAATCACCATTTCTATTAAAAAACTGAAAACATGCAAGACATTATGTGAAGCTGACAATTAGCAGTCTGACATAAAGAGGGTCTCAGATATTAATTTCTACAGGAAGGTTGTTTTGTTGATATAGAGTTTTAAGGAAGAAAGAAAAAATTCAATTTTTAGATTTGTGAATTTACTCAAAAAAAATGAGTGAGGAAGTTTCATCTCAGTCACTCACAGCATCTCTACTGTACATTGGCCTCACAGGAGCCAGGCTGCAGGATCTGATGAGTGACAATGAGTTTAACAGATGTTCTAAACCAGGGATAAAACAAGGCATAGATCACAGGGTTTAGACAGGAGTTAAAACTGAAAAGAAACAGCAAATTAGATGCAAATGAAACATTCACCACACTGTCCGCAGCAAGAGTAATATAGTACCATGGGCAGTAACACATTAGAAACCCCAGAACAAGAACACCCAGAGTCCTGGCTGCTTTCAGCTCAGACGTCTTTGTTGTTAGAGTCACTAAACGCTGCAGTGTGGCAGCTGTGATGTGAGAGCGCATGGCACGGGCCTGAGACACGGCCACCACAAACACTCTCATATACAGGACTATGATGGCTGTAATGGGGACAATAAAAGTCAAAACAGTGTCAACAGTTCCTGTAATATCATCACTGACGACCACACACTCTCCATAACAGGAGTTATATCTGCCTGGTTGAGTCAAGTCATTCTTTAAATAGAGACCACTGTAGAGAAAATAATAGAACCAACACACACAAACACAAAGTTTCACTCTTCTCACAGTGACTCTGGTGGGGTAATGCAGAGGGTCACAGACAGCAACGTAACGGCCGACTGATATGAGAATCATGTCTCCTATCGAAGTACCAGAAACAAAGCAGGATAAATATTTATACAGTGAACACATCACATCACCAAGAAACCAGCAGGCAGTTAATCTGAAGATTTCTCCAGGCATCACCAGGAGGCCCACGGGAAAGTCAGAGACACCCAGAGAGAGGAGGAGGATGTTAGTGGGTGTGTGGAGCTGCCTGGAGGGAAGGAGTGGAGCATCATTACACATAGCATCATACATTCACATTTAGAAAACATAAGTGATGGTTCTGCTGAGAAGTGAATCTTTGCCTTAAGTGTGAGACTGAGATGATGACGAGCAGGTTGAGAAACACAGTGAGCACAGAGACTGAGACCAGCAGGATGTTCAGGAACACAACGTTAGACTGAGCTGTCGGCTTCCTGCAGGAGGTGTTGAGGAGCTGTGGAAAGCAGAGCTCTGCTCCGTCCTGGGTCTGCATCATCAAGGATCTGCAGACTTCTGACCAGACTCTCTGTCACACAGCTGATTTATCTCTTTTTTCCTCATCTCTCTTCCTCCCCTCCTTTCTCTCAGTCTCTGAGAGACCCAAGACCTTCCTCTCTTGCTCTACACATCACACCATCTTTAACTCACTTTATCTGTCACCCTCTTTCTGTTATTGTCTTTCTCTCAAATTTTGTTTCTATATACACATTGACAATATACTGGATTGTGCCCCTCATCATCTTCCCTTTTCTCTGCCTTCTACTTGGCTGCAAACTGTCCTAGCTTGTGCTGAGGGTCGTGGGCTAATGAAGCCAGAAGTATATCGGCGGCACAAAGCAGACAGTCCAAAACTTACCAAACTAGATGCTGCTAGAGATTCTTTCAAGGAAACCAGAAACAGAATTGACAGGTATGGACAGTGGGGATCTCTCCACCACCTTTGTCCCATAGTGTTCTAGAAATACTACAGAGGAATCCATTGTCAAAGCACCACTGGAATTCAGATCAAAGCAAGGCAGCTTATTTTATAGAGCACATTTCATAACCAGAGGCAATTAAAAGTGCTTCATATAGGCAAAGATAAACAGTAACAGCATTAAATATTATAAGCATTAAAACCAGATCAATGCTTACTAAGGATGTCAGAGCCCTGCTGGGTTTGGATTCTGTAGGTAACTGGGAGCTGGTATAAAGATTTAAGAACAGGAGTGATGTGCTCAGTTCTCCTGGTTCAAACTCTCTGAATGGGCTGGAGTTGTCTAATAGTCTTTTGGGAAAGACTGGACAAAATAGCATTACAACAGTCCAGCCTGCTGGAGATGAAAGCATCAGTGAGTTTCTTTGAACATGATAGCCCGGAGTCTTATTTGTTTGAGGTGATAAAAATCAGATTTAGTTGTGGCCTTGATGTGACTGGTGAAGTTCAGGTCTGAGTCAGTTATGACACCAAGATTTCTAACTTGAGTTTTTGTCTTCATAGCTCTAGAATCAAGCTGATCAATAACTTCTGTCCTTTCCTTCTTGCTGCCAAAAGTAATAACTGAAGAAATTTTGATTGCATCCTGGTATTTACCGGCTTTAAGCACCGACAGAGTGAATCTACAGTAAGGGGTCTGTCATATTTCTGTCCCACCTGCTTCCAGTCCCATGCTTTTATTTTGACACCACTTCCGGTCTACAGTCCCGCCTCAGCTACGGACTCTTTACTCTAATCAGTGACTATTGTTTGCACCTGTTTTCACCCCTATTTAGGCAGCTTCCTCCCACCAGGAAGCTGCCAGATTGTTCTAACTCATGTTCAGACTCTCCAGCATTTTTCCTAGTGCCTGTTTTTCCAGCTCTGACCCAGGATTGCCTTGTGACTATCGAGTACTGCCTAACCCTTCAGATTCTGTTGGTTTTCTAGGCATTGGCTTATGGACTTCTACTGACCGTTCTTCTCGTGGATACCTTGGATGTGTGAGTTTGCTGGCTCTAACCTTGGACTGGATTATCGACCTGAGAGTGTTACATGCTTAATCAGACTCCTCCATTGTTTGTCATGACCAGTGCTCTGATTAGAAAAAGAAGCTTTATTTTTTGTTATTGTAACACGTACAACAAAATTATGTTTGGAGCGGAGGGCCCCAGGCCACTGCGTGCATAACTGCCGCCATCACAGGCAACAAGGACACTTCGACATGTGGACTGCAGGCACCGAGATTCAAACCTTCAACCTTCTAGTTGGGAGATGGCTGCTCTATCCACCGCACCACCACCATTTTCCTCTCATCACTTTCGCTTATGATGGATGGTAGGTGTTTTCGTAGGTCCAGTTTTGTGAAAACGGTGGTTCCCTGGAGTGGCTCGAATGCTGAGTTGAGGAGAGGCAGAGGATACTTGTTTTTGATAGTTATTGCATTTAAACCCTAATAATCAATACACAGCCAAAGGGAGCCATCTATCTTACTGACAAAAAAGAAACCAGCGCCCAATGAGGAGGAAAATGGTTTGATGAGTTTGGCTCACCATGACACCTTAATGTATTTCTCCATAGCCTCCCTCTCAGTTCTGGAAAAGCAACACAGCTTAATGGAGGGTAATGGGACTCCAGGTACGTCTATGGTGCCATCATAAGGTCTGTGAGGAGGAAGTGAGAGAGCCCAGTCCTTACTGAAGACCTCCCTGAGATCATGATAGATCTCGGGGATGGTGGTCATGTCGGGTGCTTCAGGTTTCTGAGGTTGCAAGGGTCATGCCGAAGGTGGCTGAGCTGACTGAAGACAGTCAGAAGAGCCAAAATCATTCCACCTGGTGACTGTTCCAGTGACCCACTCAATCTGGGGATTGTGACGCTTTAACTGAGTGTGACCCAGGACCAGGAGTAAGTTTGGAATGTCTAGAACCATAAAGTGAATCTGATGCCTGAGAGGATCTGGGTGGTTGTAACAGAGTCTCACTGAGCTGCCTCCCCTTAGGGGAGTTAGTTCAGGATGGTCTAACTGTAGTGGTCCAAAAACTTCGCTTCTGACATCGCTCTTGTAACTGGTAGTCAATCTTGCTATTTACCTAATGAGTCCAGGTTGGGGGGGTGCATCTAGTGTTGCCAACTCGTCCTTGTGGGGAGGTGACAGTGGTGCAGTGGGTAGAGCAATCATCTCCCAACCAGAAGGTTAAAGGTTCGAATCTCAATGCCGGCAGTCCACGTGTTGAAGTGTCCTTGGGTAAGACACTGAACCCCCCTTGCCCCTGATGGCTAGAGCCATTGGTTGAGGTGGTGCCACAGATGGCTGCCATCAGTTCTGTACCAGAAACAAATTCCTTGTGTGTAACATACTTGGCCAATAAAGGTAATTATCCTTATCCTTAAGTATTTCTGACAAGCCATTTAAAAAGACTCCACATAATGCCTCGTTGTTCCAATTACCATCTGCTGCCACTATCTTGAGTATGCAGCCATGCTCCTAACCCCTTGTCACAGCCTTAGCAGTCGCTTCGCCACATTACTTGTGTGATTAGGGTGATCAAAAACCTTTCACAGATGTCAGGGTGATGTTGCCAAGCAAACCCTGGGAATATCTGGCTTCTGCCCAGACAAGAGCTCTACCTCAGAGTTGTTATGGCTGTGACACAAGCTCTGGGCTGAGGGACTCAATGGCAGACTCAGACAGATGATTCAATGACACTTTATTAAAAATGAGAGTGCAAGAAGTTAATGTTCCAGGTGGTATTTGACCAGGTCTATGTCTGGGTGTAGGTGCCGGAGAAGGACTAGTAGCAGGTGCTGGGGTGGCAAATGACAGGAAAGATTTCCAGGAGCATGAATGTGAATGTGGCAAGAGCAATTTAAGCAAACCAGTGGAGTATCATGAACAGGGTAGTGGACCAGCAAGTGACTGATGGAAAGGAGGTGATATATGTAGCTGAAGACTGTGGGATGATTGGCAGCAGATGAAAACACTAACTGCTGATTGGAACCATGGTAAAGCTGGGGCAGGAGAGGTGGAGCGGAACAGGGGAAAAAAAACAAAACAAAAGCACCAGAACAGGAAGTGAATCCAAATCATAACAGGAGTAGATTCATAATATAGAATATCTTTGACTGGGATGATGCAAATTAGCATGGCCTTTGTTCAAATACCATGGAGCACTGAAGCACAAGCCCTCTGCACCTGTCTAGGTCTCCATAAAAGGTTTTGGGATCAGGGATGTGTGGTTCATAATGACTTAGCGGGTGAGAAGCCCCTGGTGGATCAACTGGAGTGTATGGAGGTTCTGGTACGTGTGAGAGAACTTGGTGAGACAAAACAGTTACCTGAGTAGACAGACAAGACACCTCATTGGTCAGGGTCTGGATGGCTTCTGCACCCCATCGCTGGGACGGGTCCAGCCGTCCTAGCAGTGCCCCCTGGTGGGAGAGTATCAACTGAACGGACAACGGGCCCGAGTCTGAGCCTGCAGAGTCCATAATGTTGGCCAGTCAGTTCTGCTACATCCAGTTGGCCACAAACACGGTGGAAGGACTCAAAGGCAGGACCCAGTATATCAGAACATATAATGAACTTTATTGCACTGAATATCAAGAGGTTACTTGTAGGATGATTGACTGTTGGAGAGGGACCACTCCAAGGGGGACTGGAAGGATCGACTGACCAGACCCTCACAGAGAATGTCTTGTTGCCAGGGAATAGGGTGAAGGCTGTGACAGAGCAGAGGTGCATGGGGCTGGCTGCTGAGGAGACAACCAAGTATAGGAAACTGGGCTAGATGTTGGCCTGAGCTGTGTAGCAGGAGCATAGATGAACCGATGGGTCAGCGGATTGATCTCCAAACCTGGCTTGGACAGGAAGGGCAGAGCGGGTGAGTGCGGCTGATGAGGCAGGACCCGCACCGGGGTAGCTGGAGCAGGGGTAGACAGGGAGGCTGGAGTGGTGTGGTGGTTAACAATAAACAAGGTTCCAGTGGGAATATGTAATAGACCAGTATGTAGTTCTATATAAATAATTTATGGATATTATTTGTAATAGTTGTGTAAGGATGTAAGGCCGAGCTAAGTGTCTATGCAAGCTTGATCTGTTTCTCTTCTCTTGCTCAAGGGGCTGTGTTCCCCTTGATTAACTTATGGGTAAACATCCGGAGGAAGTCTAGATAGGGTATGGATATACTGTAGCTGTTGCCTTATGTGAACTGTTTGTGTGCTCTGTTCAGATTTAGAAAAAGGACATGTGTGCTACGTCAATGCAACCTAGAAGTTCATGTACTGGACAGTTTAGACAATGCTCGGAAGAAGGTGTGTGAGGGTAGCTGGCATGGGACCGCGTCTTCATGGCTCAGGCCATGGAGGGCTGTGTGAGTACGAGCAGATAAAAAGCTGGGTTAGAGAAGAGAGAAGAGAGGAGAGAGAATGCTACTGGGATGGTAAACCATGTACTTTTTGAGGACCCAGCCAGCTGGGGGGACACTGAATTAAGACTGACAACTGACTGTGGGTTGACAAAGACTGACTCGTGACTAACAACAACCAAGACTGACTGACACTTTTGACCATCTTCTAATTTAATGCTTTATCTATCACACTGCAGGAGGAGAGTCTCTGTTCTCTGTTTCCCTAACTACAAGATTATCTGTTTAAATACTACTCTCGTCATCGGTGTGTGAATGTGTGTGTGAATGGGTGAATGGTGTATAATCTCCTGTAAAGCGCTTTGGCCAGTGTAACACACTGTGAGAAAGCGCTATATAAAATACAGTCCATTTACCATTTACCATTTCAGAATAATTGTAATATTAAATGATCCTTTAAATTGGGATGGTTTGTCTGAATTAATTTAGTCGGCATCACACTCTAGCTACGACATTATATTGTTTTTGAACACAAAACTGAACAAAAATCTAAAAATTTTAAGCTGGGGTCACTGGTGTGGCATCGGCTGGCACAGTTAACTGGTGCCAATGGGAAGAAGCTTTATTGGAATAGGTGGCAGGAGTCAGTGGCGCGGAGTTGGCTGGTATGGCTATCTGGCGCCACTGGAGATGAGCTTGACTGGAGTAACTCACTCAGTGTAGAAAGTGCATACAGGAAAGCTGAGTAGCTCTAGACAGAAGACAACCCAGATAGCATCAAGGAATAAGCCAGCGAGGGAAAAAACACAGTGAGACCGCTGGCTTCGGAGTGAGGAAAAAATCTTCTAGAGTTCTTGAGTTCGGCCGCGTAAATGTTGCGGTGACAACTAACTGACTGGCAAGTGTGACACAGCTGAGACCAGGCTATATACTAGCCAAACAGATGGAGCAACTGACTTCACCTGTGCTACTACTTGCCAGCCCCACCTAGTCGCTTACCCAAATTCCCCACAGAAGGAGAGAGAGAAGCAGACATGTAACCTCACACAAATACAGTGCCTTGCGAAAGTATTTGGCCCCCTTGAACTTTGCAACCTTTTGCCACATTTCAGGCTTCAAACATAAAGATATAAAACTGTAATTTTTTGTGAAGAATCAACAACAAGTGGGACACAATCATGAAGTGGAACGAAATTTATTGGATATTTCAAACTTTTTTAACAAATAAAAAACTGAAAAATTGGGCGTGCAAAATTATTCAGCCCCCTTAAGTTAATACTTTGTAGCGCCACCTTTTGCTGCGATTACAGCTGTAAATCGCTTGGGGTATGTCTCTATCAGTTTTGCACATCGAGAGACTGAAATTTTTGCCCATTCCTCCTTGCAAAACAGCTCGAGCTCAGTGAGGTTGGATGAAGAGCATTTGTGAACAGCAGTTTTCAGTTCTTTCCAAAGATTCTCGATTGGATTCAGGTCTGGACTTTGACTTGGCCATTCCAACACCTGGATATGTTTATTTGTGAACCATTCC
>NW_018128141.1:29968-38449 GCF_001952655.1 Monopterus albus
AGACATACCCCAAGCGACTTACAGCTGTAATCGCAGCAAAAGGTGGCGCTACAAAGTATTAACTTAAGGGGGCTGAATAATTTTGCACGCCCAATTTTTCAGTTTTTTATTTGTTAAAAAAGTTTGAAATATCCAATAAATTTCGTTCCACTTCATGATTGTGTCCCAAAAAATTACAGTTTTATATCTTTATGTTTGAAGCCTGAAATGTGGCAAAAGGTTGCAAAGTTCAAGGGGGCCGAATACTTTCGCAAGGCACTGTATGTGGAAATGTACAGGTAATGACCTTTGAATTAAAAGACCTACCTTGCATGACCTTTGACCCTCACATGTTCACTTTCCAGGTGTCCCTGTTCATGAATTTCATGTGGCTCAAGTCCAGTCTGTTTGGCACTTCCTCCAAGATCCATGTTCTTCATTTATGTTTATAAACTATCTATAGCTTTTTCATTCTGTTTGTCTTCTCTGTAGTTTGACTCTGCTGGTCTGTTGTGTACACATAGCATCTACTGCATCTGTCCATCTTAAAGCAGGGACCCCTTCTCTGTTGTTCTTCCTGAGATTTCACCAATTTTTCCATTTAGGGATGTTTTCTGATGCTTTTCCTTATCCAAACTGAGGTTCTAAGGACAGAGGCTTCACAGAGTGATACCGGGCTTCTTAAGTAAAACCGACTTGACTTCTTTAAACCACCAGTAACTGATGTCTTTGTCACTTATGTGCAGCAGAAACGAGCTGTAACACAACACACACAGTTTATCACTTTTAAAGCGGATGTGTCAGCAAACAGTTGGCCTTTAAACATCCTGTGGACACTTGAAGTTATATTTGCACCATCAGAAATAGTATGTGGTTTGGTGGTGGTGGGGGCACCAAACTGTTGTGCTTTAGGTCCAGGTCACTGAAAACAGCGGCCTGATGATGACAGTTAAAAGACAGTGAAATGGAGTGTGGAGCTGAGGAGAACTGCAGTGTCAGGGAACAATTCTCTGTGAATTTGTGACTAGGAGCAAGCCCCTCTCATTATACACATTACAGCACATTCTTATGAAAAAGACATTCATTGATTAAATATTTGCCTCTGAACAAACAAATACTAGAGGTCATGACAGACACCATCAGAACTCAGGAAAAAAACAATTACTGGTGTCTGTCCAGTTAGGACAATGTCAGTGCTGCTGCCACTCACCATTACAGGCCTCCTCTGCCTCAGAAGCTGAAAGGCCCTGATATCTCAAATCTACTAGTGTTTGACTTTGTAAGCTTCCTCATGAATCGACTGCACTCATATAAAGGTAGTTGATGTGAAAGACTGACTCACACTTTCTTTTCAAATTGCAGAAAAATGCTTAAAACCTGTTATCAAGATGTTACTTCATACTATCATCAAGAAAAGTGACACCCGTGCAGCTTAACAGAGGGTGATAAAGCTAAAGATAAAGACAAAGAGAAGATGATTAAATTAGACGATGCTTGTTATGCATGTGTGTGTGATAAACAGTTATTGATCAGTCATGTGTCTTTTCCAGACAGAAACTTTGTAACACGTCCTCCAACCAAAATGACAATATATTACCAGCAGGTATACCAGACCTTTGTTGTCATGGAAACTGTGTTAAACATACAGTTACAATCCGTTGGACTTTGGTAAAACTAAGGTGAAACTAATTTTCCTGTTACAGTTCCTGCATTCTGTCAAACATGGTTAATGAAAGGTTCCATTGTTCATATGAATGAATATGAGCTAATGTTTGATGCTGCGCCTTAACCATTAGCCTACCAGGGATGGCGGTCGTTATAGCCCAGTATCGGTGAGCGTTGTTACCTGTCATTGAATCCTCCCCTGTGGACCGACGCCTATCTCAAAACAGGGTTGTAGATGGATGACAAGTTGTGTCTTAGTCCGCCACCCCTATTTAGTGTGTTATATTTTTATAAAAATAGCTTCCTTGACTCCTTTCTCAAACCAGCGATGTTCTCTGGAGAGGATCTGGACTTCACTGTCCTCGAAAGAATGTCCTTTGTCCTTCAGGTGGAGGTGGACTGCTGACTCTGGTCCACTGGGGTTGCCCCTCCTGTGTTGGGCCATGCATTTGTGAAGCGGCTGCTTAGTTTCACCAATGTACAAGACATTACACTCCTAACTACAGTAAATTGCATACACCACATCACTCTGTTTATGCCTGGGTGTTTTGTCCTTCGGGTGGACCAGTCTTTGCCGCAGGGTGTTCCCTGGCTTAAAGTTGACTGGGATATTGTGGTTACAAAAGATCCTTTTTAACTTCTCTAATAAACCAGCCACATAGGGGATGACAATGTTATCCCCGCTTGTTTCTGGTTTCTCCCTGTTGGTGTTCCTAGCTTTGGTGAAGGCCCACTTAGGGTATCCACAACCCTTAAGGGAGTTCTGGATGTGTAATTTCTCCTTCTTGGCCCCTTCTGCAGTTGTGGGCACTTCCTCTGCCCTGTGATTTAAAGTTCTGATGACTCCCAGTTTGTGTTGAAGTCGATGGTGTGAGTCAAAAAGCAGGTACTGGTCTGTGTGTGTAGCTTTCCGATATACTTCTACCTTCAGGCTTCTGTCCCCTCCCAAGTGGACTGTACAATCCAAGAAGGCCAGACAGTCATCTCTAGCATCCTCACGGGTGGATGTTGCCATCCACTGAGTTGATATGTTTGGTGAAAGCCTCTACCTCCTGGGTCCTGATCTTAACCCATGTGTCATCCACATAGCGCAGGGGTGGCCAACCAGTCAGAGACCAAGAGCCACATTTTTTACTGTGTTACCGCAAAGAGCCACATCATACACATGGGCACACATGAACATCACTCATCCCTTCCTCTCACACACACACTGCTCAGCCAGATTTATTGTAAATGTCACACACCAACATGATAATGACAGAAATTGACTCCTACAGTACTAAGACCACAGGCCAGTCATTTTCAACAATGAACATTGTGTGCACTGTCTCACACACACAAACTCTCAGTTCAACCAAGTCCACAAACAAAAATCTAATAATTTACAATAGCGTTTTTCTTGTACTATGCATGTTGCTTAGTGGGACTTCTGGCATTCCTTGCCTTGAACAATCCTCTTCAAATCTGGCTTGTATTCCGTTGTTGCCACTCGAAGCAATTCCTTCACATGGGTGTCAGTCAGAAGAGATCGATGCTTTGATTTCACGTGTTTCAGGGTAGAAAACACAGACTCGCAGACGTATATTGACCCAAACATTGACAGTATTTTAAGCGCAGCCCGTTTGACATTGGGGTATTTTTCCATTGGCACACTTTTCCAGAACTCAGTGGTCCCTTCCCTTAAAGCAGGTTTCAGTTGGTCCTCCTCACAAAGATCGATCATCTCCAACTCAGCTGCAGCCTCATCTGTGACTAGCGGGGCTTTCAAACAGTCCGTCTCCGCATTAAATGGGTCGACGAGGAACGTAATCTGTGGCCTTTTCAGTTGTAGATCACGGAACCGGGTCACAAAGCTTTTGTGCAGGTTTTCAACCAGTGTTGCATATCTGGCTCTTTGCTTATTCAGGGCGGCGCTGGTGACTTGCCCGCTGGCTTTTAGCTGAGTGGGAAAATGCGTTAAATCTCCCTTTTGAATATGCGTCTTGAACAGCTTCAGTTTGCTGACAAACGCAAACACACTTTGCACCGGGTCAGGCAGCATTTTTAACTTACCCTGCAGGGTCAGGTTCAGTCTGTCCAAGTGACGCAGCATGTCGACCAAAAAGGCCAGATCCATAATTCCCTTGAGGTCCGAGACCTCGGGATAGTCCTTGTCCTTCTCTTCCATTAACAGTTTCACGGTATCCAAAAGCTCAAAGAAGCGAGAGAGTACCTGGCCTTTTGACAGCCACCTCACAGTGCAGTGCAGCGGCAGGTCACCTGGAAGCCCTTGGTCCAGCTCAGCGATGAGATTCTTGAGATGACTGTGGTTAAGCGCATGTGTGCGGATGTCTTCGGATGTAGTTCACGATTTTCATCTCACGCACATGCGCATTTGACGAAAATACCGTATTGAGCTGTGCTGTAGGTCAGACTGTAAGGTGAAGCTCTCAATTTACTGGTCGATCTACGTTCCGACTCTCACCTATGGTCATGAACTTTGGGTCATGACTGAAAGGGCAAGATCCTGGATACAGGCAGCTGAAATGAGCTTCCTCGCGCACCCTTAGAGATAGGGTGAGGAGCTCGGTCACCCGGGAGGAGCTCAGAGTAGAACCGCTGCTCCTCCACATTGAGAGGAGCCAGCCGAGGTGGCTCAGGCATCTATTTCAGATGTGCCCTTAACTGGAAGTAGGTAGTGTTTAAACAGAGTTCCAGCAGAGTGCATACATGGTCTGGGGTGAGGTTAGTCCTGCTGGTCAGCATGTCATCTTTCAGGAGTCTTTTCTTCACCGCCTTGACAGCCTTTGTGGTGGGGATGCAAGTGAACAAGGATGTGACATCATATGAGACCATGGACAACCAGGACGAGACCAGCCCAGCACCCGATGTGCACAACAACATAACAACTGAATAAAACCAAAACCACAAAGACAAAAATGTACACACACACATCATACTATGTACAAGTTAAAAGAGCTACTGTAGCTAATGTACATCTGTAAGTAGTTGCACAGTGATGTGTACAGCATCCTGTCATACCATCTTAAACACAGACTAAGTGTTCATCAGAGTGACAGCTCGGGGGAAGAAACTGTCCCTGTGCCTGGTTGTCTTGGTGCACAGTGACCTGTAGCGCCGTCCAGAGGGGAGGAGTTCAGACAGTTTGTGTCCAGGGTGTGAGGGATCTGCAGAAATCCTCTCTGGCCTGCTTTTGACCCGTGAGGTGTATAGGTCTTCCATGGCACCGATGGTTCTTTCTCCAGTCCAGAAGGGCAGGAGTGTCTGGGCTTGCCTGATTTGTTTACCAAAGTGACGCAGTGGTCTCAGTGTCTGTTAGGGTGGAAACACACTAAGCCGATGTCAAAGAACTAACAGTGATGAAGATCAGCATCACCTTACATCGCTTTTGTCTTGACTCATCTGTTAGTCTGTGAATAACATTCGTGACTACCTGTAGAGTTCAGTACCGCTCTCTGAATAAAAGTCTAATGTAGTTCCTGTAGAGGCACTGTATGTACCAAAGTGGCCCTCAAATTTCCAGACACTACTAACTGTAGTACTGCTGTGAGCGATTTCTTCCACTACTGCAGTTTAACTGAGAACAAACTCTGCCAGTGCTACACTGACAAACACATACAGACAGGCCACGGTCACAGATCACTGAAAGAAAGTAGGAAAATTAAACAGACAGCAGCCAATTTGAATGGCATCGCACAAAATTATATTGCCCTGAAGTAAAACTAATGTTATTTCCACAGGAAATATGAAACGTGGGGGCGACAGAGTACTTTATTACTTTTAGTACTTTATTTGAATACACACTAAGAAGGTATGAGTATATAGATATAATTTCATATACAGACATGTACTGTAGCTGGGTGGTACATGAGCCACCGTGTACTGAGCTGCAGCTGTTCAGTCACACTCCATGGATCCAGCTGGATGTTTTTTCCGTGACTGAATTCGAGCACATTTTGGACACTTCTTTTCCTCAAAACAGTTTTTGTGAAAGCAGGCTTTGCACACTGTAAAAAGAGACATTTATAAAACAATGTGTAACTTTTTTAAGCTGAAATAGTTGCTGCTGTTGCTTCAGAATTTGAGCAGGTCGTCACTGGTCATGAAATGATCCAAAATCATGTTTTGGTTTAGTCTTGAGGAACAAGGAGAATCTTTCATTAACACTTTCCACTTTAATATTACAGGATTAATATTAATCCTGTCTGCATGAGGTTTACTGTATGTGTGTTTCATGTTACTGTAGCAAATGTGCCTTCATTTTCCTGCATATTTCCCCTATTTTAAAGTAATCAGCATTTCTCAGTGCTTACCTGGGCAGCGCCTACATATGTCCCTCTGAAAAGGAAAGATGACGTCCCTTTCTCGGCAGAACTCACAGATAAAACCTCGGGCCAGACACAGCTGTGTGAAAGAGGTCAGAAAAAATGTTAAACTTACTGACACAACTACAAATACAGTGGCAATGTCCTGAAGTACCTCTCCTCTAAAACAGACACTGTATGCACTGCAGGATTGGTGATGATCTTGGTTATGTCCACATAAAAATGTATGTATATATTTGGGTCAAGGTAATAATGATTCAGCGATATCTGCAGACCTTTCATACCAGTAGAGGAGCAGTGATAACACTGTCCTGCATTAGAAATAGATGTGTCACACTCCCAGTCTTGGCCCTGTCTCCGCCCCATGCTATCCCTGTTATTTCAGATGCAGGGTACAACCCAAGTGCCTTGAGGGTAACACACACTGGTGGAAAACTCAAGTGTGTCATTGCAGAGTGATGCTATCGTCCTCTTTTCCCAGCATCAAAGCACATCTAAACAACATTCGCTGTCTGGATTGCAACCTCCCAGCCACCGTACCATTATCTTTTGTTTGGTTTGTTGGTTTCTTTAGTAGTTTTTGCAACAGCTAATTACAGTGGATGAAGAAAAACATGTTGAGATTGAATAATACCCAGAACTGTGACCTGCAGTCCAGCCTAAAAGTTTGCCTCAAACTTGGAACAGTGCCTTACTTCTTGTTCACTTGTCCCGCTCTTACTACCTGGTCCACCCAGCTCTACCCACACTCACTTGCTTCCTGTCTGCATACTCAGCCACTCAGGATGTAGTAAGCCAACAGCCAGCACTTGCTCCCTACTGGACAGTCCATGAGGAAACGTTCTGTGTGACTTTCCAGTGCTTATCCTTGTTTTCCTGCTTTGTTGTTGAACTGTTTCTGTGATAGACTGGCGACTTGTCCAGGTGGACCCCGCCTTTGCCCAGTGACAGCTGGGATTGGCTCCAGCCCCCTGCGACCCTTGTTAGGATAAGCAGTATACAGTAGATGATGGATGGATGGATGGATGGATGGACGGACGGACGGACGGACTGTTTCTGTGTTGCCCTGTATGTGCTGTTGCATGTCACTTGTGTTTGGACATGCAAGTCTCCTGGCTTCTGGTCAGTTGCCTGTCACTACTCTGAACTGTTTGCCTGCCTGTGTATAGACACTGTTTCATCTGGATCTGGTTAATTGTCCACCCTTGTCTGAACTGTTTGCCTGGCCTGTCTGTTTGGAGACAAACTGCTTTGCCCTTTTTACCCTTGATTACTTCCCAGAAAGTGAACTCTACCTGAATTCCATGTGAAACTCCTGTCTAGTGTGCTTAACTCTTTTGGAATCAAGACCACCTGTGCATATACTTACCTGTGCACCTGAGTCTGTCCTTTCACCTGTGCTGTGCTTACCTGTGTCCACAGGTAAGCACAGTTACTTGTTGTAGTTACTTATCTGTCAGCCATTTTGTCCGCCCTGGTTTAAGATGCACTCCTGTGAGTTCACTATTAAATCCCAGTTCTGTGCTGGTGTTTCTGCATTTGCATCTTTAAGGAAAAGTTCTAAACCATGACTACGCATTTTCCTCAGTGCTTCAGACTGACCTTACAGTTTTCCACATGATCGATGGCGGAGTGCAGCAGTGCTCTGGCCTGCACCACAAGCTGACCCTTCTTTGCTCTCAAAAGATCATCCATGGAGAACAAAAGTGACGATTCCACCAGGTGAGCAGGAAACTGCTCAAACTCGCTCATCACCCTGGAACACAAACACAGTGACATTGCTTTCTTTGATCAGGGAAAATATAGTGTTGTGGAGGTTTTGGTTGCTGTTGTTTCTGCAGTGTTGTTGATTAACAGGACGTACCAAGTGCAATTGCTTCAAATTAAACCACTTGCTTGTTGTACAGCAGTTTACACATTGTAAATTCACACTCCTTGCAGTATTGTACTGTTATCTGCAGTAAAGAGTATTACTGCATGTTGCCGGGTTGCAAGTGAGAGCAGACGTCTTTACTGCTCCTCTTGTCTGTTCTACACTTCAAGTCTTTGAACATACTTTTGTAAGATTTGAGTCTTATAGACTCTAGTTACTTTATCAGTTTGTTACTTCTCATGCCTTTAGTTCCCTTTAGTTACCTTTCATAACTTTATCTTACCTGATTACAGCTGTATTGATTATTGTGCATTACTGAGCCCTGGTTATTTTCTAATACAGTCATTCTCCTTGCTGATATGTCTTACAATTTGAATGAGGTAGAATCTGCTTACTTTCTGCAACTTTTGAATGTCTGCATCCCCCAGGCAACCAGACGACCTATTTACATTTCAACAAAGCCCCACTAGCCCACACCTGGACACACTTAGCATATCCCAAGTTCTGCCCCACCAGGGGGTGTCTTACACACACAGGGGGTCTTATCACCTGAAGATGACCACTTGGCCAGCTTATTGTCTCACACACACATAGGGGACCTGCAACCCAGTTAACCCATTGTTTGGTGTGCTTGATCAC
>NW_018128141.1:50673-57700 GCF_001952655.1 Monopterus albus
TTTTACTGCTTGCAAACCAGTGATTGTAAGATGATGTCATGGGGTAGGACTGGATAAGTCTGACTTCTTCCTACTCCATTCAAGCATGTACTAGGTATAAGCAAATTGATATTGGATTATGTGTAACATTATGTGTGTTGTCATATCAACTGTCTTTACATGCTTGAAAGAATAAATCAAATCAAATCAAATCATGTTCACACAGTGTAAGAATGTTCTGTGTACCTTCCTGATAACCTGCAGGCTTTCAGCAGCTTCTTGATGTTCTGCAGCTGTTCTTGCAGCTCCTGGAGGGAAGTTGGAGGAGTAGGAAGGAAGCAAATAACAGACAGAAGGAAGAAGGGAAAGTAAATAGAAACAATGACAAGTTACATGACCAAATACACAAACTACAACAAGTCATGGCTATAAAATGGTGTTTTGTAACATGAAGACAAACATAATGATCAATACCGTTCAGCTGGGTTTGTCCAAAAACCTGACTGTTAACTCACCCTGAACTTGTTGAGCTCTTTCACTCGGCTGTAGAGCGTCTTCCCAACGCAGGTCAAGTCAAACAGAGGCTGATGCCAGACCGACTCCAGCAGTTGTTTGGAGAAATCACTAACAGGGTACCTGCAGGATTTGTGCTGTTAGAACAAATCTGATCAAAGTGTAAATCTGTCCTTGTGTCTTTTCCCACTGAGCTGAGCTGCCCAGGTATTTGGGAGCTTATTGAACTCTGTCATATCAGTAATAGTGATTTAATTAAATTGAAAGCAGCAGTAGTATTAATCTGTGTCTTAGAATTTAACAATATTGGCATCAATACTTTTATTATCATTATTCAGGCTTTGTTTGTCATTAATACCTAATTATTATTTTAGCATAATTAATAAGTAATGCTGAAATATTTTTATAACTCTCCATGTGTATATGCTTTAAGATGATATTTATTATTATTATCATTATTATTACTGACGCATTATGAGAAACCAGGCCCCTGGGTACACACACGTGAAAGGCCCCTCCCTTCCTACAGTGTCATGATTCACCGCATTTCCTTATAAGAGGCTTTTATTTTGGTACACTTCCACTTCCCTTTCCAGCCCCTGTCACAGTGTAATCATCTGGCCAGTATAAAAGCCAGTCACCAGCCTTTGTCAGTCAAACTAGTCCCTCTAGAGACTCAACAGCCAACTCACCTGTTCCTGCTCAGTGTCTATTTCTGACCCTTTACTGACCTGAGCCCCAGTTCTGCCTGTTTGGATCATCTGAGCATGGTTGAGTTTGAGTTGGAGCTTATAAGTTGTATATTCTCTCTGTCTGGACACCCACACTTAAAGTTTCTCTCTTTTTGTCATTAATTTGCTTTTTTGGGTCATTTTATGTATCTGTGGTCACATTTATGTCCCAACTTGGCACAACTTTGTATCACTGTGGCCATTTTCTGTCTATCAGCTAACAACAAGACATAAATGTTTTTCAATTGCAGAAGACAAAAAGTTATGAAAAGAAACCCAAACATCCACATTTGAGAAACTGGAACGAGGCAATTGGATTGTTTTTCTAAATAAAAATAATTAATAAATTCATTATCAAAGGTAATGCCAGTTCATCTTCTGTTGACTGACCAATCAATGTTGTGACAACTCTAGTTACTATTATTGTCATTTCTATTAGTAGTAGACTATAGTTTGTGTTTCTATTACCTGCCAAAGTCCCAGCAGGACAGAACTCGACCAGGAATCACAGACTCCGAGCCGCTGTGGCAGCAGTCACAGAAATACCTGTCAAATCAATCAGACTTAACTAAGAATCACAGTTCAATAACTGGATTTAATTTATTTTATAACTAAAAAAAAACCTTCTGTTGAAGATTACAAGCATCACAGAAGAAAACAAGCTGGTTACTGTAGTTTCACCAACACTGCACTATTTGAATGTTCAGGGAGAAATCAGATTTTAATATCCTGATAGATTATTTTACATACCTGCCAAGGTAATGACAATACCGCAGTTTCTTGATGTACCCTGTGCAGAGAGAATCAGACATTTAACTTGCTTGTACTTCTGATGAATATTGTTGTGCTATTTGTTGACCACGATGGCTGCAGTCAGTAATGATTCTTATGGAGGATATATTCACCCAGTTTTTCCTTCAGTACAAGGTGTAATACAGACAGTAGTGACATCATTCCAGCAGAACAGACAGTAAAAGGCACGTTTCTTTTCACACTGTAATGAAATGTGTGTGTCTGACTCCAGCACCCCTCAGTTGAAAATTGTATTTTTTTTCATCCTAATTCATAATTTATAGATCTATTTATACATTTTGACCATGTAGAGGGACTTGACTCTCTTTGTGTCATTACATCTTGTACAGCAGACTGGTTCGGCCTCCTGTACAGTCACACTTTCTTTCCTTGCATCTAAATGTCTCTGTGCCACCTCACCAACCAGTTCAGGATCATCTTCACAAAGCAGTACTCACTGGACTCCACCTTTGTCCCACAGCCTGCACACAGGAAGTGTTGCAAAGCCACCACGTCACTGCGTCTGGTGGAGGAAACATAAACAGTCAGGCCATTGACTGTCAGCATTCACATTCAGACACTGTTTTGCTGCATCTTTATTAATTTTTCCATTGTCCTGTGCTGTTGTGAGTAATGTCAGATGAAGACCTGTGTGCTGGCTGAGCAGTGAAGATGATCTGGAAACGTGGCGGGGCCCAGCTCAGGGATCCTCTCATCCTGGTCCTCAGTCTGATCTCCTCAGCCAGGCTGTCGCTGCTCACCACTACACTTCCAGTACCAGGCAGCTGAAGACGACAGAGACAAGAGCCTGTCAGCTCAAAGTGTGAAGCTGCAGCTTGTTGACCTGCATGCTTTGTTTTAGTTAGCTTCTTTTTTTAATGAAATGCAGGTTACAGTACTTTATAAACAAGGGGGGAATCACAGAGGGGAAACAAATGGTTTTCCTGCCTGACTGATCAGCATCCTGCTTCTCTAACCTTCTGGCCTCTGCACACACAAGTTGCCATGTGCACAATGCCATGTGGGCATGTTAACACAAGCAAAGTCAGATTTTGACCTGGTGGTTGCGTTAGATGCAAAGTGAAGTAATCAGTCAGATTCATCACAGTTTGTAACTAATTTCATGTTAAATCGTCTCATTTTAGTTGAAATATTTCACTTTACATCAGTATATTATACAAACCTGTGGCCTGACATTTTCTCTATGGGGCTTCTTTTGGCATTTGTCCCTGTAGTGTCTCCTAAATACAAGCAGGAGTTTTCATATGTGACATGTGGTTGTTGTCTGTGTTTTCACCTCCTGAAGTGAACTGCGGAGGCTCTGCCGTCCACGCTGAGGCCCGTGGGAAGGAAACCAGCTCCTCCTGAACTCCATCACCAGCTGCTGCGCCAGAGTCTCTGCACTTCATTATGGGACATGACAGACTGACTCAGACGTCCCAGAATCAGAACATGCGGATGCACGTGTGAGTACACATGTACCATGAGTGGTTTCTGTGTGGTTTGCTTTTCTTACTGTCTGAGAGAATCCTCCGGAGTCGGTGTAGCGTCCCCTCCATAGTCTGAAATCATAACACTCTTTGATATTCAGGAATGTTGTATTCATATGTAGTAGAGTGTTAAAGCAGAGGTGACTATCCCGGGTGTGTGTATCACCTCTAGGAGAGTGATGGTAGTACATCAGAATACTCATTTTACCTTCAAACCCACTGTCATTGGAGAGCACAGAGAAGGTTTTCATTTGACGTTCAGCTTCATCACTTCCTGCTTCCTCCTCCTCTGTATCCTGTGTGCACTGGTGTGTGTGTGCGTCTTCAGAGGAGTGTGTGGTTTCATCTCCTTTGTGCTTGTTATTCTCTTGTTTGCCATCACCTGCGCTGCAGTTCTGTGCATGCCTGTGTCCGTGTGGCGGGCTGTCCTCTGCAGAGTTTGGGTGACTGTGTGTATACATGCTGCTGCAGTCTGTGTGTTGGTGCATGTCTATCGAGGAAGTCCACTGGTCAAAGCTCAGAGTCCATTTTACACCTTCAAGCACCTCCAGCACCATGTCCACCACCACGAAATGAGCATTTTCCTGCACAAATTCATACAGACACAGCCTGCCGTCGTCATCACCATGAACACACTGACGGTGTTTTATTATTCACTTTGATGAGAAGATGATAATGTTAACAGAAGCTATCTGTTTAAAACACTGAAGTCCTAATAACTCGATACTGTGATATTTAACCAGGTGCATCTTTACATTTTGACATGTACATTGTACTAAACTACCACAAAGCTGTAACTCTACTGCTTAACTGAAGTTTGAATCGCACCTTTTCCAGCTCACAACTAGTCCTGAAGATGTCTGCAGAGAATTCTGGGATTCCGCTCCACCTGCTGTCATTGCTGTTTTGTGTTGAGGTAGCACAGTCTGACAACACACACACACACACACACACACACACAAAGAGTGTGAATCAAATACATTTCTTTAATGTTTCTAGTCCTGGTAACCATCTCTTATATTATTTTATGTTACACTCTCTCCAGCTCAAAACTGTCACCTACCAGTGTTAGGCCTCATTCACCAAAACACTTTTTCTGTCAAAATTTTTTAAAGCATACTCATGCATTTATGCCACCTGCACTCTCTTAAAGGCTAAAGTCGGGAAACAATGTGCAGCTAGCACACATATTGTATGAAAGACTGCCCCATCTTGGCCTACAGGATGTGCACTGACATCTATCTGTGGCTAGTGTTAGGCTGTTATAGGGTAAACCCCATGTCCAGAGGTGTGACTACAGTCTGTAGCTTAGTCTCACTGGTATAAATGGGGTAGACAAAACAATAGAAACACCTGCTAGTATAACACAGTACAGTCCAAGAGCCGCACAAACTCCAGCCCCTACAATGAACACCTGTCTAAAACAGTCTGAAGACAAACTGAACATTCCAGTATCACCTTCATGATTTACTACTGTTGGATTAGACTGACTTAGTCTGAGACAAGTATACTGTTAGATATTTTTAGTCAGATAGACATTGGTTAGACACTTTATGTATTAGAAATGTTTAGTATAGACAGGATGTCTAGCTCAGGCTGTTAAATGCCCATTCCCATGGGGTACTCCAGGTTGTTCAGGTTCAAGGATAACTAGATAGAAAGTTGATTACTGTTAGGAGACAGAAGGTTTATTATTATTGTTATGACGTGTTTAATCATAATCGTAGTCATAATATTTTCTTATGCTTAATGTCATGTCAGAATGTCTTAGATACACACCACACAATCAACGGACAATCACACATTGATTATCTTCATGCTTTGACTACTGCTATGGCCAGCTGCAAAGCTGGCACCGGGAGACGTCACGGTTTGGCGTCCCTGCGTAGTATGGGGCTAGCCCAAAGTGATGTAATGTATAGGCCTGTTATAGTTGAGGGCTTTTCATCTTTCAGCTGCCTGCGTGCATGTTGGAGGTGCAAAGACTCCTGAGCGTGTAATGTTAATTTTTACCTGTGTTCATTGAATAAATCAGCACTGTTTTGAAGTTACTCGGACTGCTTACTCGGTCTCTCAGAGTTAACGGTGAAAAGAATCGGGTCCAACAGTACCTAATAAACTGACAACAGTACACCATGTACCCACACTTCAAGCTGAGCCCCTCCAGCCTTCACCAAATACACAGAGCAGAGAAGAGGCAGCCTCCTCAGTTGCTACAATGCCTGCTCCCTATAAAATGACTAAAGTAAAGAATGAGAGCAAATGTAAATATGCCTGATGCAGAAAGTGGATACTGCATTTCCATAGTTGGTACCAAAGAAGATTCTAGTAGGAGGTTCCAGAGACCCACATGACCATCTCCTCCACGACCACCAGACAAATTATTTAAACAACTCATGCTGATGTTTTCCACTGGAAAACAAACAGGACAGGAAGCTGCTGCTTGGCAGTGTAAGCAGTGACTGTCCTCTGTCGGTAGAGCCAGTGTGGCTTCACCTTCTGCTTTCTCCCTGCATCGTTTAGCTATAACAGCAACTTTTCCTGACCTTACACAGGACACTATCTTTAATCATTACCAGGTAGTTTAACTGATCTAAACAGACAATTCAAACGTTAATGTGGAACAGTCATTCGGCTTCTTTCTGTAGACACTGACCTGTTTGTCTCTCGTGCAGATCTTGTTATTCTCAGCAGTTTCACATTCATTTTTGTGGTAAAACCCAGTGTTAAGAGGGTTAATTGGTACCCAGCCTCATGACACTGTTTATCCAGAATCATAAATGCTGGTTTTATAAAGCCAGATAAGTCAAAATGAGCCAGACTGAGCTGAGGCCATCAGCTTGTCCTCTGGTCACATTATGACTGGAAGAACAACTTCCTCATTGCTTAAGGTTCAAGATCAACACTCAGATTTGTCCAGCACGGCTGCTGTGACAACACCACCCTACGGCTCTACTACTTCTTAATTCCAGCTTTGTCGAACTCAAACTAGTAACTAACAAAGTACTGGGATACATGATAGCAAGAAGCACATACAGTGGGGCAAATAAGTATTTGATACACTGCCAGTTTTCCAAGTTTTCCCACTTACAAAGAATGGACAGTTCTGTAATTTTCACCGTAGGTACACCTCAACTGTGAGAGACATAATCTACAAAAAAATTCCAGTAAATCGCATTGTTAGATTTTTAAATAATTTATTTCCATTTTATTGCATGAAATAAGTATTTGATCACCTACCAATGAGCAAGAATTCTGGCTCTCACAGACCTGTTAGTTTGTCTTCAAGAAGCCCTCCTGTCCTCCACTCATTGCCTGTATTAACTGCACCTGTTTGAACTCGTTACCTGTTTAAAAGACACCTGTCAACACATTCAATCTATCAAACTCCAACTTCTCCACTATGGGCAAGACCAAAGAGCTGTCTAAGGACACTAGGGACAAAATTGTAGACCTGCACAAGGCTGGGATGGGCTACAGGACAATAGGCAAACAGCTTGGTGAGAAGGCAACAACTGTTGG
>NW_018128141.1:58408-60856 GCF_001952655.1 Monopterus albus
TGACCTCTGTAATTGTAAACAAAGGTTTTGGTACCAAATATTAAGTTCTATTTTTCTATTGTATCAAATACTTATTTCATGCAACAAAATGGAAATAAATTATTTAAAAATGTAACAATGTGATTTTCTGGAATTTTTTTGTAGATTCTGTCTCTCACAGTTGAGGTGTACCTACAATGAAAATTATAGACCTGTCATTCTTTATATGTGGGAAAACTTGAAAAATCAGCAGTGTATCAAATACTTATTTGCCCCGCTATACGTCTTTTCTCCCCTTGTATTAGAAATAATGTGCAGCCCAGTGACCTCATGAATCAGAATTCGGGGGTTTGGGAAAATGCAGGTCTACTGTAGATATACCATTAATATGATCCTGTTCTACCTGGTTGGTGAGGGGCATCGCAGCTGGTTAGACTTCGCCCTCTGTGCTCCTCAGCCAATCCCTGCTGTCCACTGACAAGAAGGTGGAGCCAAGAATTTAGGAATCTGTTCTGATTTGCTGAGGCAGAGACGTAGCGCTGCTTTTTGTCCTCCAGGAGCGAGACGGCATGAGGACAGGAGCCCTGTTTGGATTCCAGGTCCTCCCTGCTGCTGAGTGTCAGGCGCCCACACTGATCCAGGGACAGTGAGCCAGAGGAGGGGGAGCCCGAGCTGGGAGAAGTAAAGTTCCACTGTGGTCAACTCAAGATACACATTTTAACACACACATGTGACAAGAGTGTGTACAGTACATTAAGTATAACGGGGTCAGTTTTACACATAAACACTGGTTAGAGAGAAGTGAAATAAAAAGTTTGTGCTAAAATATCGTTATTGTTGGTGGTGACATTAAAATGGTTTTTGACAGTAAAAGCAACAGAAGCTGAACCGTGTGGATTTATTGTCATTTGCTCTTCATCCAAAAGGATTTTTATCGTATGTGGCTCCTTTTTCTGTTTAGCTCTAAGTAAATAAAATAAAAACTATTTTAATTACAAAGCCTTTTTTATTTTTTGTTTCAGTTCCTGTTTCCTTGTGTACAGGTTGCCACAGGTTTCAGGACATTACCCATGGGGTATCAGTGTTAGTCATATACAGTAAACTGGGGTGAGCAGGGAGGACTGGGAAACTCCCAACTGCATACAGACTCACTTAGACAGTCATACTATGGGCTCAGGCTTTAAATCAAAAAGATAAGGTGGGTTTAAATCCAGTCAAAAGGCCCCTACTGTGGCGCCATCCACTGGTGACAGCATGGTAACACTGTGGCAGCAAACACCAGCAACACGACATTTGTCAAGATGCCCAAATCCGATAAAACATCTGCACTTCCCTCCAGGAGGTTTTACACATTTCCTCAACTGTAACAAGAGACAGGTGTTTGATTATTGCTGTTGTTGTGAACATTAGTATAAATAGTAACATACAGGGTTATTCAAAAAGAATGAACCGATTTCATATCTGTGCAGATTCCCATCATCCAGGTTATAGTAAACCGCAACCAAAATAACCTTGGAAATCAACTGGACTTGGATTTCTAGATCGAAGACGTTTCACCTCTCATCCAAGAGGCTTCATCAGTTCTGACTGACTGGTGTAGAGTCGGAGATATTTATCCCCCTCGGTGTGGTTTCAGTCCTTAGAAGGCCAACACTGTCCATTAACGACTGAGTCGTTACAGCCCAGTATCAGTGAGGGTCGTTACCTGTCTTTGGATCCTCTTCTCAGAGGTGTTAAGGAAGCTATTTTCGTAAAAATAGAACACCCCTCACTAAATAGGGGTGGTGGACTAAGACACAACTTGTCTTCCATCTACAACCCGGTTTTGAGATCTCTGCCCAAACATGCCCACCAGGACAATAGGCGTCGGTTGACAGGGGAGGATCCAAAGACAGGTAACGACCCTCACTGATACTGGGCTGTAACGACTCAGTCGTTAATGGACAGTGTTGGCCTTCTAAGGACTGAAACCACACCGAGGGGGATAAATATCTCCGACTCTACACCAGTCAGTCAGAACTGATGAAGCCTCTTGGATGAGAGGTGAAACGTCTTCGATCTAGAAATCCAAGTTCAGTTGATTTCCAAGGTTATTTTGGTTGCGAACCGATTTCATGTAATCATTTCATGAAATTGGTTCATTCTTTTTGAATAACCTTGTATTTAATATTTTTCTAAGGCTACATTACGTTGGATTATATCACATACAGCACTGTGTTACTACTATTATGGTAATATGGTCTTCTTCTTCTTCTTCTTTCGGCTGTTCCCATTAGGGGTCGCCACAGAAAATCATCTGTTTCCACCTAACTCTATCCTCAGCATCCTCTACTCTCACCCCAATTAACTTCATGTCCTCTTTTAGCACATCCATATATCTCCTCTTTGGCCTTCCTCTTGACCTCTTGCCTGGCAGCTCCATCTCCAACATCCTTCTACCAATATAACCACTATCCCTCCTCTGCACAT
>NW_018128141.1:61749-74829 GCF_001952655.1 Monopterus albus
TGTCTGACCTACAGCACATCTCACTACTGCCGTACTCCTCTCATACATATCCTGGACTACTCTGATGTACTTCTCTGCCACTCCTGACATCCTCATACAGTACACCTCTCCTCCATTCCTCAGGCGTCTTCTCACTCTCTAAAATCCTGTTGAACAAACTAGATAGAAACTCCACTGCTGTCTCTCCTAGACACTTCCACACCTCTACAGGTATGTCATCTGGACCAACAGCCTTTCCACTCTTCATTCTCCTCAGAGCCTTCCTCACCTCATCCTTTCTAATCTTTGCTACTTCCTGCTCTACAATATTCACCTCTTCCCCCCTTCTTTCCCTCTCATTTTCCTCATTCATCAGTTCCTCAAAATACTCCTTCCATCTTCTCTGCACACTCTCCTCACTTGTTAGCAGCTTTCGATCTCTGTCTTTAATCACCCTTATTTGTTAATATATTTTTTGTGTTATATATCTTGGTTTTTCTTTATATACGTATGTTACATATATTTTATAATATTCTATTAGTGTATGTGTATATATTACTACACTGCACATATATATATATTACACTCTACATTTTCACATACACTGTGTACAGTATATTTTTCTTTTTTATTTTGAAATATTTAATTTTTATTGTTTTACTTGTACATTTTGTTTTATATTTTGTGCTGAAAATGTACCCTATTTAACTGTATATGATACCTTTAATTTACTGTAGTTCTCTGATCATGCAGAAAAAGTGAGGGCAACTGAAAAGAGAGATGATGCGCATTCCATTCTAACTAGAGTCTTAGTATGTTTTGTATATTCTCCTTACCGCGGAGGATTGGGCGTGCCGGGCCTGCTGCCATGCCAGGAGAGGGGCCTAGGGCGTCTGGAGATGACCGGACTGCTCCTGGGAAGGTGGAACCCTTCAATCTCTGCGTCCTCCTTGCTCCCGTCATTGATCTCTGGAAGGCTCAAGTTCCCCTGTCTGCTTTCCTCACTATCATCGCCCTCACCAGCATCACTATGACTGTTAGTGGCTGTGTCACTGTGGTGCTGTGCAGAGCTGCAGTGTGGATTCAACTGGGAGTGATGGGAATGTGTTGAGGCCTTGTGATACGTCATCTCTGTGAAAGCTGGCTGTGAGCACTGATGGGAAAATGTAGCTTTTGTTTCTTCTCCACCAGTCTCAGGTGGTGACAGAAGGAGAAGAGGAACTGATCCTGAACTGATCCACAGATGGTTTTGGTGAGAGGGCTCTTGTGGAGACAAAGGCAGCAGAGACAGAGAAGATGAGGTACATTTTAGGAATAGATTTTCTGAATTTACATCACCTGTCATATCTTAGGGGTGAAAGGGAGAGCCTGGAATTTGGAAACATAAACAGTCAGAAACACAACTGGGAGCCAAAAAAAGAGTGAAGGCTGAAAAGTGTCCATGTAGAAAAATGCTTAATAACACTTCCTATGTGTTACAATTGTCCCTAAAGTTGCCTCCATGTTCTGTCACTTTTAGAGTGTGGTGGTTCTCACCTGTAGCTGCCACTGGTGTGTTTGCAGGTGCTGGTGACTCTGCAGAGTCTGCACACCAGCTGACATATCTGGATCGGTAGAGGGAGGAGGGCATGCCCCTGCAGCTTCCCATCTGGATAGAGAAGAGACAGACTGTCCCGGTGAAGCAGCTTTGGTGCAAATGTTGTGGTGCAACGGTGCTTCCTGAGCACGGAGTGGGCAGCTGTGGCAGTAAGTCAGAATGTTGCCACCTCAAAGAACAGAAAAGAATCCAGACGTACAGTATCTCTTCAGGCAGTTAATCAGTACTAAGCCGTAGGCTATACACTGAGATTTGTGAATTTCGTTTGTTGTTGTTTTGGTTGTTGTGCAGGAACTTTTGTCAGTTCTACTGTAATGTTTTCTGAAACAACTGTTAGACCCTAGAAGAGTCTCACATCTGAAGATTACTGAGGGCACTAAATATGATCAGTCAGTATTTATCGACACAAGTCTTAAAAGAAAAGGTTGGAGTAGAATTTATTGTAGGGATGAAAGCTTGCACAAATTTGACAATTATACCTTGTCAAAACCTGGCACTCCCGGTGTGGAGCAACACACAGTTGCACTCGTTTGTCAAGAAATCTGGCATCATACACAAGATCCACACTTGTGTAAGTCAGAATCTGAATGTGAACAGAGTTTAAAAAGTGTTCTTAGCTAAATCTGCTTAAGTGTCTTTATGTTTTTTCATTTTTTAGTGCCATTAATGACTGAAGGAACTGAACATCTGTGAACACAAACAAAAGTCAAAGTAGGAAGATATTGTCATGATCCCGCATGTAGACTACACTGTATGTAATAATAATAATAATAATAACTGCAGAAGTGAACTCAAGTCTAAACTAATGTGTCTTTTAAAAAGAAGAGAGGGAGTTCGTCCCAGACTCAAGGGGCCCTGCCTGTAAACTTCTCCTTTGCTCTAACCTCAGCCCAGGTCACATTTCACTCTCTCAACAGTACACACAAAACTCAGATGCTGAAATTGTGGTTACCTGCAGTGTCATGACCTAATGGTTGGACTGGTTTTATAAACAGGCAGAAAATCAGAACTGAATTATAAGACAAGGTTCAGAATGAAACATTTACAACCCATTTGCCACTGACCGTCTTCTCCTGTTGCAGTCATTTCCTTTACACCTCTTATTTTATCCTCATTTCTAACTTGTCTTTTACCAAAGAAAAGTGAATTTAATCATGTTACTATTCATGAAAATTCAGCCCCATTCTCTTAATAATGGCATATAAGCAAAAATATCCCTTAAAATGTTATTTCAAAAAGATGTCAAATCAATGCAATGAAAAAAGTGTTATAACTATTTATTTTTATTATTAATACAAAACTCTGAAAAACACACATAATAACACCAAACAAAATGCGGCAGAATTTGTCCCTCAAAAGCAGAAAACATAGACACATGTTGGACTGTTAAAGACTTGGGGACTGAGAACAGTTTGTTCTTTCTTGAACCCAAAATCTGCAGAGTTTTATTCAAGTGAGTAAAATCTGATTCAGCATGAGAACATAAACCTCTCACTTGATGAGGGTGATTCACTTAAAATGAGCAGCAGTGCTTCCTGTGAATGCAGAAGTAAGCGCTGATTGTAACTGATAATGTCTTGAAGTACCAAGATATTTCCTACTTTGATAAAAGCTGCGCACCCTGGACCAAACAACAAACAAATAAATAAACCAAGCTTCTCACCATCTTGTAAACTCCTGAAGTGAAGCAGTGAGGAAACCTGTCAGAGGCCAGAGGGACTGACACAAACCTCCATCCACCAAAACCTGACAGAGAGTGCGAGGTGCCTGGTTATCAGCACTTCCTGTATTTAACGGTGCAGTGGCTGTATTTAACTTCTGTGGCTCCTGACAACAGAGAGGCTTGTACTGCTCAGCTGGGCTGCCTGATCAAAATCATGCCCTGAGGAAAGTTAGAAATGTAATGTCACGTTGCAATTTTTATGCCTTATTTCCTCTTTGATCTGTAACTATTTTTAATGACAGGAAGTTTCCCCATACTCCATCGATGTGCTTTTATTTTTGGACTTTTTTGTAATCTAAAAATGTATTCTTGTGGAGAAAAACATGATTTTGCTAAATAGAATAAGGGTTAAGAAAAAGGTAATACACTAAAATGTTTTAATGTAAATGCACTCAAACAATATGAGCTAAAGGAGTGCATTTTCCTTACACCCACATCATCACAGAGAAAATCGCAGCACATTTTTAAAGCTTATAATGATGCATCTTCCTCATTCTAAGCAGTAACCATAACTACAGCGGTGTAAGGTTTCACTCAAAAAAAACTCCCTCATTTCACCAGGCTGATGGCTGCCACGTCAGCTGGTGGAGCAGAAAGAGGAAGTTTTACAGAGTCACAATATCTGCGGGTTTAATTTAAATCCATGTCTGAGCTCACAGTGAGTCCTGTCTGTGCACTAAGCACTGCTCAACACATGTAGTTAGCTAATGCCTCGAATGTTTGTAGCATGGACAAATTGTGACACAGCAGGCCCCTGGGCACGGGGATGTGAGCCCCACAAAGTGGCCATAAACCTTATTTTGAAGCTCTTGGTGGTCATTGTGTGTCACTTTGAGGCTAGGGTTAGAATTAGCATATAGACTGACATTACAATTAATGCATAAGATGTGTATTATGTAAGTAAAGAACTTCATTAATACACCAACAAATGTTTGTTGGTGCACATCATGTACCAGTGATCAGCACTGTAAACCTGCTGATGCCAGCTTTTTATTATGTAATCAGCTGCCTCAGCACCCCAAACACACACACACACACGCACACACACACACACACACACACACACACACACACACACACACACACACACAGACTCAGGCTACCTCAACAAGTATTAAATAAGGTCTTTTACCTGCAGTACAGAGCAGCTGCACTGTCAGTGTCAGTCAGTATTACATGTCACTTACTGTTTGTTTGGAATTATCCATTTTCACACCATTAACTAATTTAGCTACTGGCAATGGAAGAATATTAGGTCCACTACACTCAAAATTCAGAACTATGCAGGGCCCTTGGTGTCTTTATCTGTCAGCATTATAGAAGTCCTGAAGTCCTACACCTCAAACTCAAAATCTGATTTTGATCCCTTAGGAGATATTCCATCAGGAAAGAAAAGTTTCTTTCCTTCTTGAAGGACATCTTTTAATCCAACATCAACTGCTATTTCAATTTTTCTGGTGCCACCTCCCTATTTTGCCCAACCTGTTTGGCTATATTACAGTCACTGTGAATCCATCCTATCTCTACATTTCATGTTATTTTTAGCTCCTTTGTCTGTGTTGTTGTTGAGTCTCCTTGAGATCTGTTTTCCTCAGTGCTCGCCTTTCTGAGTTTCATTTTCTCACTGAGTTTTTGTAAGAATCCTCCTTTTTGTTCTGAGAAAGGCTTTTTACTTCTGCAGAAATTGAAGAGGGCAATTCAGTCTCCATAGGAGGGGATGTAGTTTGCCAGAGTTACATCATCCATCAGCATGATAACATCACTGTCAATCTGCACAGAAGAAGAAAGAAAAGTCACATTGCATAAATAATGTTAAGGTTAAGCCCCTTAAGCCAGTAATAGTGTCAGTAGGAAATACATATCTAAATTTGCCAGAAAGCTTTGTATGCAGGGGTCAGTCCAGTAATGGAACCAAAAATATGCTGTTTATTTAAATGATTTGGCATAGCTTTTTAATAACTGGATCACCCTGTCATATAAAAAATAAAATAAAAAATTTAAAACCCAGGGAGTGTTCACCTGTCTCACCATGAGACTTCACACTCACTCACAGGCCAATGTTGCCTGCAATCAAAACTGATATTATTTATTTTACTGCTTTCTAGATCCTTTAAAAGTAGGAAATGCCTCTGTATTAATCCAACTGAAACTTGTGGCTCCTAGACCAGACCTGCCAGACCTGAGGGAACAAGGGTGAATGGAGCTAAATGGCTAAATCATTTTAAAAATCCAACTTTAACATAAACACTGTTCTGTTGATGGTTCACACAACAAATTGACAGGCTAATAGATTCTAGGGAGTGAAAGGCCTGTGCACATATTTAGACACAGATGAAATCATGTAATGTCTCCACTTATGTCACACTCTTTTTATTGCTTAATTTAAATGTTAATTGTGTTTGTCCTTTTACTTAATCCCACAATTTTTCTGCTGCAATGTCCTAATTTACCCATGGAGGTGAATATATTTTGATGGTTAGCTCTTACAGAAGTGTCCTAGTCTTATAGTTTACACACTGCTTGGACAGAGCAGGTTATCTGTGTCACCCTGGGTTGCTTCTCAGGGCAGTAGCCTACAGCACGGTGTTTGGGATTCTAAAAAATACTTTGTTCTGGAGTCTGAGATGATACAGAAATAGCTACGTGATGCTAGCTAAGCTGTGTCTGCATTTACCATTCTTCATATCATACACATGTTGTTTTTTTTACAAACGCCAGACACCTAAGTATCACGTGTGTCTTTTTTACTCACTTTTTCCTCTTCCATTAATGAAATAGCTTCCTCTATTTGATTGATTGATTGATTGATTTATTTATTCTTTCATGCAGAACAGAACAGAACAAATGACAACAACAACACACACATAATTACACATATCCAACCAATGCTAATCCAAAATCAGTTTGCTTACACCTATTACATGTTTGAATGGAGTAGGAAGAAGTCAGACTTATCCAGTCCTACCCCATAACATCATATTATACAAAAAATTTCATGCATCATTGGCTGCAAGCAGTATCTCTACATAAATAAACAGAGTATTTCCTTAATGCCTTCTCGAATAATCTTATTCTTGCATATATCTTGTATAACACATACATTTATATCCCCTTAAGTTATATCCCCCTTCCCTTTCACCAAATAACTTTTGGATTCCACCAGGTAATAAGTCGTTCCTGGCTTTATACATAAACACAGCAGTCTTATATTCCACTAAATCAAAGAATTTTAACAATTTAGACTGTATGAAAACTACATTTGTGTGATCCCTATACCCCATCTTGTGCACAACTCTTATCGCTCTCTTCTGTAATATGTACAATGGTTGAAGTGAACTCCTGTAAGTGTTTCCCCAGTTTTCAACGCCATACTCCAAATATGGCAAAATCAATGAAGAATACAAAATGCGCAATGCTTTATTTTTACTCTAAAAATTCTAGAATGTGTTTCCACACCCAGACATAAGTTACACAGACACCTCAAACAGTGCAGTATTAGGTCAAGTAGCTGGACTTGGTCAGTGACTCAAACATTTCTGTGGGATTATCTGTAAGGAAGAAAGGAGCATCTGCTGTGAACAGACACGAGGAAACAGAATGAAAGTCCAAATCACTGAGAAAAAAAAGTCAGAATTTAAATAAAAAATACCCCAGTGCAGCTAACATTGGTTCTGTCCAGCAGATGTTGCTGTTCACCAACTGTCATCTTCTGGTTTGTTTCTCTTCTGTTTAACAGCTGCACAGCTCAGTACGCAGGCGCAGTAAGTAAGCCTCCTTAAGAGACTGCAGAGCAGACCGGAAACATCTTTTAATTAAGCAGCTTTGATTGTATGAAAAGAAACTACTTAGTTTCTGAGAATAATCACAGAGCGGGGGTGTTTCTACCCTTGTACAACCTCCATTTGCACATTGCTATCCACACATTTACACAGTTTCGAGTTGTGTTAGCAGTTATCATGTCTCATCTGTGTATCACTACTGTACCTTGGCTTATTATTTTATATTAGTGTTTGTAATATTATCTATCAGTGTTGTTGTTGAGTCACTAAACCTCAAGCACAAATTGAATCTCGAGCCCCTGTTACCTCAGCTTGAACCATCAAGGTGTACATTAAACACAATTGACACAGCTCTCACCATTTTAAAGTCCATTCCATTCTCAGCAATTTCATACATAAAAATCTTGTATGACCAGGGTACACTTTGCTGGAAGCGTGAAAATCAGTACTCAAGTAGTACAGCACTGCTATCTATCTATCTATCTTTACACTTACTTTGAGTAATTCTACACTGTGGTATTACTACTTTTACTATTCTTACTGGGTACTTCTACCACAGGAAATGATTTTATAATATGGTAGCCTATACAGTATAGGCTATACTGTAGCTATTTTATTTTGAAAGTTGATGACCGGATGTCGCGCCGCTCTTTCGTTTTCGCCATTTGACGCACCGCGATGACTGAATCAGCCGCGGCGGCTACAACAGAGGGGGGGTGAACGCGCGGCGCGGGGGAGAAGTCGGTGTTTCGTTGACTGAACCTTGGCTAACTCCGTGCTCTGTCTCTCGGATATAACCGACACCCACCTAGCGGAGAGGGGGAAAAGTATGGCGACGTTGGCACCGGAGTCGACTCGCCCTCCTCTGTCGCAGCTCGGTTCTTCTCCGTCGGTCCAGACGCACATGGGCAGCGCTAACCTGCCGCCCAACCGAGGCTTGGAGCGGGCACTGGAGGAGGCGGCGGCCAGCGGCGGCCTCAAACTCCGCTCCCGAAAACCGAAGGAGAGCCGCCAACCACGACCTGACGGACACGGTGGAGGCAGGTAGGGCTCCCAGTGGCATCTCTCCGGTGCTGGGCGGCGGTGCAGTTTATTTATAGCACTGGCTTTTAAAATCTAAAGAGTGCGTTTATGAGCTAGATGGGGAACTGGACACCCAGCCCCCTCTGCTGTGTGTAGGTGTAGGGTTGTTGCCTAGTGGGTCGTTTGTGTTGCAGTTGGTGTGAATTTGACCAACCCAAATTTTGGCTCCGCTGCGCTATACGCTGAATGTTGTTGGTGTCCAGGTGAGCGGCACTGACACCAAACAAACAGTCATGTCAGCTTGTTTACACATGCATGTGAAATGTGTGCACCCTGCATCATGTCTGCGATTCATATGTGCCGAGCTGCAGTGACAGTGGGGACTGAAGTGCGGATCGTGGGTCTGTTGTCCTGTGGGCCTGCACTGGAATTCCCCAGCACTTCCATTGAATCCATGTAGAGCTGTAAACAGGCAGGAGAGCAGGGTGAGCCACACTGACTCAGTGCCTGCTGCTTCATTTACACCAGTGTACCTAGCATGATCTTTTTAAAGGCTCAGGTGGGTGCTTGCAGTCAACACTGTTTGTGGCACAGTGAGGTGTAACATATGAAGTGTAGGCACTTCTCAAAGTACAGCTTGTTGATCATATCAGTGGTTTCTCAGTGGTAAAGAGGCTGGTGTTGGTGTGTGCCTCCTTGTACCCTGTCACGTTCACAACAAGGTCAGAGCAGGTGCATCAACAGTCTGCATAAGTCTCTGAAACGCACTAGAATATTCTGCTCCTTTTCCGTGGAGTGAAGATACATTTGTGACTTGATCTTACTTACAGTATGTGAGGGAAGGTCCTGAGTTTGAATCTGTTGCATGTTGTCCCCGTGTTTGTGTGGCTCTCCTCCAGATTCCTGTCGAGTTTCAGCTGAAGGCCTCGTTCACACCTGGAGCTCACTCCATTCTGTTGGGCCCCAGCAGACGCTAGGCACTGGCTGTGGCTGCGCTGCTACATGTCTCATTTATTAAGTCCAGATTAGGCCTTTTAGGACTGATGCTGATTGCTGATATAAGATGGATCTTTAAGTGTTTCTTTGTCTTACACATTTTTTCACAGAGCTCCCCCATAACACCTGATACGGACCCCAGTGGGGTGTTGTTATCAGTGTCCTCTTGAATGGACTCTGTAATAAAGGGGAATGTGTTTTGCTATCATTTAATGTCAGGATGTTATGTTGTCCTGCTGGTGGCTGGGACTCTGCAGACACAGATGTGTCTACAATTAAGTGAAAAACTTATGTAAAAGGAGTGAAAACTGGTTGTGAGGACGAGCTAGAATGTTTTTGACAAATTCACGACTGCAGTTATGACTCCAAATGATCACATTTTGCATCTGAACCAGCTCAGCATCAGCTCCGACTGAACTGTGGTGCAGCTGTGCACGTGGCCAATGTTAGTTTGATGGCTTGTATATGCACATGCAGTGATACATGCAACAGTGATGGTAATTCAGACCTGTAGACTCACCTGCTTAGGGGTCAGAGTTTAAACTGCACTGGACTAATCTGCTAAAGAAAGGTTCTAGGAGCACGTTGGAGTGAATGTGTTGTTAATGAAGGGCCATTGTCATCTTGGTTTGTCAGGTTGTGGACATGTTGGTCTCGTAAAATGTGTGTTGGTTGTTTCCTGGTGGAGATGGAGTCATGTGCGATCAACCCCCCGAAATGAAATTAGAGAGTGAGTCATGGATGCATGAGTATGTGTTAGGCACACTCATTTGTACACACACAAATCTGCAGAGTGGTGTCGCACACACTGTGGTTCAGCCTAGTTTCATGTCAGCAGCCACACAAGCCTCCGACTAGAGTGAAGCAAAAGCTGGAGCTGGTTCGCTCAGTGTCCTCCACTGACAGCTGAGCGAACTTGGGAAGGTCGTGTTGCTGGAAGCCACATGTGTTCACAGATGTACACAACAACCACACACAGAGACTATGTGCTTTTTGTCATGATATTAGCTGCATGGTTTTGGTGAAGTAATACACATTTTAAACCAGTTTACTGATCAAATAATACGGGAAGGTATGTTTTGGTGATAGTACAGTGACTTCAGTACCCAGCACAGCAAAGTACGTCACCACACTGGCACAAGAGTCCTGCTACTCATTGATCAGCAAAAATTAGCTTTCAACTGCTTTGATCTATCTTTTTAAAATCATTTTCAGGTAAACCTGCTGAATGTGCTGCTCAGAGGTGACAATCTGCTGCATTTTTTAGATGAGACTGGAGGGCTCCTGCTGGAGTTCTGCATCAATTATATCAGACCTTTTTCACTATTTTTAGATAATCATAGACAAAACTATGAACAACTTCACCTAGAAAATAATCAGCAGATTAAGTGATAATAAAAATAGTGGTTGGCTGTAGATGTCATCCAATACTGTCTAAGCAAACCAGTCCTGATGATTGTTTAAGGGCAGCATGTTGGAGCAGTGGTTAGCACTGCTGCCTCACAGCAAGAAGGTTCTGTGTTTGAGCCCCGGCCGACCCGGGGCCTTTCTGTGCAGGGTCTGCATGTTCTCCCTGTGCCTGTATGGGTTCTCTCTGGGTACTCCGGCTTCCTCCCACAGCTCAGGTTGACTGGAGACTCTACATTGCCCGTAGGAGTGAGTGTGTGTGGTTGTTTGTCTACATGTCAGCCCTGTTATAGCAACCTGTCTGGGGTGGACCCCGCCTCTTCTCCAGTGTCAGCTGACCACCACTGCCGGGGGGCAGCTGACACTGGTGGGCGTTTTAGAGACTGATGTTATCGTCTCAGCAACACGAATGTGAAGGGAGGAAGGTGATTTCCAAACCAACCAGTCTGCTCTCATGGCCTCATATGGTGGTATCGCCTGCAGCTGCCCAGCCGTGTGTGTGTGGTCTTGTTTATCTCTACTTCTGGGGACAGAACTCTGGGAATACACTACTTTGTTGGTGCTAGAAGTCACCTGTGGGGACTGGAGGCTGGGTCCTATGACAGATTTGTTGTATTTAACAAAAATGACGTAAGGTTATAGCAAGTGTCGGCTTTGGTTAAGGTTAGGGTAAGTATCCTGGAAATGAATGTAAGTCTGCTTACTAAACATGAGGCTGATGTCTGAGGAGTGGGTTCGGTTTGACCAGCTGCTCAACGCTTTGAGGTGTAGGAGCCAGCTACACATGGCAACACTGGTCCCAGCTGTTACTGATCATTAATTAAAGTGTGGGAACAGGGCGGTTAAGGCAGTGATTTCCAGACGAAACCAGCCAGTGAATGTTCCCACACTGATGTCCCGGCACTGTGCATCCAGTCCGACCAAAGCCTGAAGCTTGTGTTCACATCGCTGTCCTGAAAATAGCTGCGGATTAGCTTGAGCTGTGGTTGGGTTTGTGTGCATCATCTTCCTGTTGTACTGCTGGCTTCCCTGATAGACCAGTGGATAGGGCGCTGCAGCCCGGGTTCGAGTCAGGGTTGCGTCAGGATGTCAACATGTGAATCGTCAGTGCGAATCATCAGAGATGGAAGGGTAACACAAGACCTGACCACACTGAGTGTCTGCTGTGGGTGTAATATGAGTGTGTGCATCACGTGTGTGCACGTCTTTGTATGGTGGTGTTGACAAATGTTAGTTTGAAACCATCACTGTGAGGACATGTCTGCTCCTCACGCCTCCTGTGTGTGAGGGCTCACACCTGGTCAATGAATGTCCTCACAGCTATAGTACGACCAATGTGTGTGTCCATTAGCACAGCCTCAGCTCCAGATGACACACATTTCTGCAGTAGACACATACACCGCTCTATAGTGTACACGTGTGTTTTTTATTAACAGGAACAACACGCTGTGTGCGTACCTGGCAGAGAGTGTTGATGTAAGATTACATGCCTGTGCTTCACATTAGAACCATCTGCTGGGTTTTCTCGGCTCAACCTCTGTCTCTGCTCACACTCAGTTCCACAAATCCAGATAAAAATGGCCGTGCAACGAATTTCAGACCAGTGTTGTTTCCATCCTCCCATTCGCTCAGGTCTCTGTCCTCCTCTTGTCTCGTCTGCTCTTTGTCTTACATTTATGTTTGCGTCGTCTTGTCCCTGCAGTGACAGGGTTAGGGTTAGTGATACGTGTCATGCACTTTCTGTAGTTGGCCTTGTTGTGCAGTTCAGAAAAAGATGATCACTTTGTTCATTGAAATAATCGTTCAGTTCAATTCACTTTTATAATCCATCAAGCAAAATGCCCCAAATCCTCATCTTTGTTTTATAAGAGATCGGGTGATTTATTGATTATGTGATCAACAGCAATTTTGATGATTGGTTCATTGTTTCGGTCATGTTTAAAATCAAAAACTCTGAAAAGCATCAAACGTTCTCTGGTTTCTGAAATGAGGGACTTGCACTGCATTTCTCTGTTTTCTTTCAGTGTGTGCTTGTGGCTAAACAAACGTCAGCTCATCAGCTTTTGTTTATTCTTCAGGATCAGTCTAGTGCTGTAGTCCAGCTCAATCAACTGATAATGATATAATGATAATAATAATAATCACTTTTATCGGCCAAGTATTTTACACACACAAGGGAAAGTCAAGTCAAAGTCAGAGTGTTTATTTGTCATATGCACAGTTAGGAAACGTGTTTCCCTGTACAATGAAATTCTTACTTTGCTGTCCACATGAATGCCACAAAAATACAAATGAAATATAAAGTAGATAAACAAGCAACACAAAATCTAAGGCACTTCGGCACCAAATGCAGCAATATAATAAAAATATAATAAGAGATTGTATGCTACATGGGAGCAGCTTGTGCAGCAGTCAACAGTCAATGTGCAATTATGCATATGCAAACTGAGAATGTAAACAGTACAGGTTGACAGTACATAACGTATTTCCTGGTAATAAACTCCTCAGCTGTTTAGGAGTCTGATGGCAGAGGGAAAGAAAGAGTTTTTCAGTCTAGTGGCCCTAGACTCCACACT
>NW_018128141.1:75573-80598 GCF_001952655.1 Monopterus albus
GCCAGGTGAGAAAGGGAATAGGGGCGGGCAGCCGCGATGGCGTCTGAGGTGGCCCTGTTGGGCCGGTAGGCATACTGCATGGGGTCCAGGGTGTCTGGTATACTGCTCTGAATGCGGGCCAGCACCGCTCTCTCAAAACACTTCATAATAATTGGGGTGAATGCCACTGGCCTGTAGTCGTTCAGGCAGGTGATGTGTAAAATACCGAGGCAGCCGTCTGCGGCACCAACTCTCACACACATCGATGGCAGTGCTGTCCCTGCAGGGCACTGCTCTGGCCATTGGGGCAACTTGGGGTTCAGTGTCTTGCCCAAGGACGCTTTGACATGTGGACTGTGGAAAACGGGAATCAAACGGCCAACCTTCCAGTTCGGGGACAGCTGTTCTACCTCCTGGGCCACAGCCGCCCCTCATTGCAAGCAACTGTCATTCCTTTGAGCATCGCTGTAGCCGATAATAATAGTAATTGTGTAATACCGTAATATTTTCTGATGCCATGAAAGTCTCATACCGTTACAACCCTAGTGGAGGACAGAGCAAGATCAGGCTCTGACCCACATACAGGACCTGGAGCAGGTGACGTCCAGTGTTGGTTTGACTCTGCGCATGCAGTTTGTAAAGAAAAACCTTTTCTAAGACTTGAACATAGCGTGCTTTTAGTGTGTGTGTGTGTGTGTGTGTGTGTGTGTGTGTGTGTATGGACAGAGGACATGTGCCTGAGGCATGAGACACCTCCCAGAGTTAGCACCCTCACTTCCTCCACCCTGCTGCTCTTCCTTCTGTTTCATTCACACACACAGGATAGGAAGCTGTGGCTGGTCAGAGGAGGCTCTATCCACTCAGTGTTCCCACTGGACCTGAACACAATGGCAGCAGGGACACAAACACAAGTTCTCTAACCTTGTGAGGACACTGAAATTGCCTCCATTAACTACAGGAGTGTAGTTTTGTTGGATGGGCCAAATAAACAGCTTTGTCATTTCTAATAATTTTTAGTTAAGAACGAATGGAAGAAGAAACAGTGCTGACCTTTGGTACGTCATCAGTTGATATTGGGCGAGAACATACCAGAGGCTAACCTGAGGGCGATGTGTTTCTCAGTACTGTCAGGCCAGTACACCACCTCTGCTCACCAGCTCGGGGACAGGAAGTGACCGCTCCCCAACTTATTGTTTTCAGGAGGCTACAGTTCGGATTGTTTCCTCTCAGGGAAACCAAGGCTCCCTGCCTCACTGTAAAGTGCAGCTGCCTTTGTTTCTGCCTCATGCCTACCATACATTAGACATGTTTTCAGGTATTTATTAAGTCATCCAGACTGCATTACAGCTTAAAGATCAGACTGAATCATCAACCCTGTGATTAGCAGACAACCCGCTCTACCATTTGGAAGTGAGGAGGCTTCTTCCTTTGGGGATCATAAATAAATGCAGAACTGTTAATGGTACTCGATCAGGTAGTTGTTGAGATATTTCAGTTGTGGAGTGACCGGCTGACTGATGCTGCCATTTTATAAAAAAAATGCTAATGTCATTAGAACCGATCACGGTCAACATGAACTGATTTGATCAGTTAACAAACAGCCGCAGTGGAAAAGAGCTCAAATAATGATAAGAACAACAATGAGAACGAACTTAAAGTCATAGAAACTAAAATTAAAATGGTACATCCTAGTTCTGCCTCTTGCACCAGCGATAAAATGTGATGTTGCCAACTAGGTGATACATGTATAATATCTGAGTCGGCCATTTAACACAGAAATCATATTAGCTCATCTTCATCAGAGAGAAGCTCGTTCTCAAAACAAACCTGACCCATGTATGCTTAGGTCCATTTGGATCCTCCTGGGTTCTGGGCATGCTGACCCAGGTCTGAGACCCGACCTGGCTGGACTGAGAAGAATTATGAACCCTAAGAACCAAGTGGACCAGTGAAGACCTCAGTCGTCAACTGCTCCTAAGGTCTCCTAAGGTCAAGAATGAACTTCCACAGTTTTTTTTAAGTCAAGACTAAACACTTTTTATGAATTGAGGCATATTTACTGTCTTTGTTCAGTGGCACTGTGCCTGCTCATAAAGAATCTTGGTAGATCTGAAGAGGGCAGGCCTTCACTCTTGGACACCTGATCCCTGAGCCCAGGAGGATGTGATCTTTTCCTTTGATACCTGACACTGGTAATTCCACCATGAGCTATGACTTTACAGACTCACACCATAAGAAGCATGGTTCACACAGGACATCACACTGTCGAGCTCCACTCCAGAGTCCATTCGGAGCTCAGCTCTGCATTGGAGTTTGTTTGTGTCATCACAGCAGTGCAGTGATGTGTTGAGGTCATGTCTTGTGTCTGTGGGTGTTTCTGTCTGAATTAGGTTGTTTTTTTTCTCAGCGTTCATCTGCTGCTGTACTCTGCAAAGACCAGACCAGCTCTCTGGAGCTGCTACAGTGTGTGAAGCAGGAAATGTAAATACACATTCACAGACCAGACGTCCCTCTGGTGACATAAACCTGCATCTGTATGCACTCGTCAGACCACCAGGCTGTGTGGGTTAGCTGTTAGCTGTAAAAGTTCCCGGTCCTACTGGTGATCCCCGTTTCTTTTTGCATCACCAGCTGGTGTTTAATTAGCAAATGTTAGCATGCTGTTGTACTGTGTTGACCTTGTTAAGCATTATACCTGCTAAGCCTCAGTGTGTTAGCATGGTGATGTTAGCGTTTAGCTCCAACTGCACATACAGCCTTGACTGCACACCCAGCCAGTGATACAACCCATTTAGCTAGTTTAAAAATCTAAACAGCAAATATATCATCTGTCTGGCAGGTTGTAATAAGTAGCTCTTTGAATGTTGTTTTGTATTAGAATATTTATATTTTTAAATGGATTTCATCTCCTTCAAGGAAACACTGTATTTATCTTTGTTGCAGTTTTCTTGTCCCAGAAAAACTTTTTAGGCTTGGAATCTGTCGTCATGCTGGTTCTCTCCAGAATGAATAACCATTCTACTCAGTACCACTCTTGGTCTGAGATCAGACATGTCCCAGTACAGTGTGGGACAGTTATGTCTTGTAGTGGGATCAGCAGAGGAAACAAAAGCTAGAGTGAATGTTCCAGGCGTGATGTTCAGACATGCTGCGTCAGGAAGGATCAGATGTCTGTAAATCTTTCAGCAGGTCTCCACAGGCCATACAGTCCCAGGTAAAGTAGTAGAAGGCTGACTTTGCTAGATATGATATTATGCTGAGCGATGGCTGCCTGCTGTATCCTGAGCAGTCATGTCGTATGTAAACAGGGTTTCTGGATAAGGCCTGGAGAAATGCACCTGGCAATGCTCCATTTGTAAAAGCCTCCGTTTTTACTGACAGCTGCCTAAACGCACTCCTAGCACTGAGTTTCACATACTCCGCAGTGGTGTCAGCTGATAAGATTGTTCTTGTGCCCTGATTCAGTGGTCAGGTACATCCAGGGGTAAATCACCTGTGATCATTTTACACAAGTTCTTCAGTGGCTTTCAACAACATTTGCTTCTTTGGTTAAATGAGAAATGTTTGTAGAACGGTGTTGCCATCTGTTCTAAAACCCAGGCATTGTATGGGCACTAGAGTCATAGGAAACCCAGTGGAAGGGTAGGGATACCACAGGTACAGCAGGTTTACTGCTGGTCTGAAATGGAGCAGAGACATTGACTGGTTTGCTCTGATTTGTGTTCACATGGAGTGACTACAGCCTGGCCACCTGACTGACAGGGGGCTTGTTTATTGGACAGAGATCAGTAAGTTGACAGAGAGCATCACTGTTGCAGTTCACCTCCTCTGGGGTTGAAGCGACACATAGTATCAGTACACACACACACACACACACACACACACACACACACACACACGTCTTTATGCCTTTGTGTGGCACACGTTCTGTGACTTCTTTGAACACAAATCTATCATGAGGTGGCAATGGAGAATCAAAATGTCACTTCAGAATTCAGAAAACTCGAAATAAAAAAAATCTTTTTCTTCTGCACGTGTGAGGACTGGAGCCTGTTGCCAAGCAGATTTGGTGAACTGGACCTTCTGTCACAAAGCACCAAAACAATGCATGTTGTCTCACCAGATTTTAGCAGATCTTTCATAACTGTCCCATCTTACTTTCCTGGTTAACCCAAACCACAGCATTACAGAGATGGAAGCATGTGGTTTATAATTTTGCCAATGTAAAGTGTATTTAATAAATCCCTTGTGTGGCGTTCACTTTTTGGACCGGAGGTGTGTGCTCCTCCAGAGTGCAGCATGGCCTGTTTGGGACTTAGAAAAATTAATGACCTGTGGTCCTGGTACTCAATATTGGGACTAGCCGGTTCCTTAAACATATCATAATAATAACAATAATCATCCTGCCTGCTGACGATCAAACTTTTTCTATCTAGTTATCCTTGACCATATGCACCCTGCAAAAAACTCATGAGAATGACTAAGCATTTAACAGCCTACCTAGACATCATGTCTCTGTTTCTAATACAACAAGTATCTAACCAATTTCTATCTGACTAAAAAAATACCTAACACAAGGGTTAAATTTGATTGTATTTACATCTATTAAAAAATGTATTATAAAAATGGCATATGGTATGCATCTCTGCATTTAAAACTGGGTAGTTTTGCAGACATCTAAACTTTAGGTTTTTTTTCAATCTTACATGTCATTTGCTAAGTTTGCTTAACACCAGTAACACTGAAAGCAATGTTTGTCAAAGTCCTCTAATCTTGATTTACCTATTTTAATTCACCATTGATAGAAGCTTGATAAGCAATTTAGCACACGAAATTAGTCACAACTGGCTTTATTTGCACAACATAAATTAAAAATGAACTACAACAATTTCCTTTTTTTGAGACATGATGGAGTTGTGGCCATTATTCTTTAAATCTTTCCAGTTGCAACTGCCCAGTGCTGGTTCTGCTTCAAGTGCCTTGAGGCAGACCTCTTTACCAGGAACTCTTTGCATAGTGATGCACTGCCCCAGTTGTCGCCACACC
>NW_018128141.1:80740-81086 GCF_001952655.1 Monopterus albus
TGAGCAGTCCCTGTTTTCTCTGGCCTTTTGAGCTTGTGCGATGGTCCTGTAGCTGAGGCTTGTTGAGTCAGCATGTCTGACTCTTCTGCAGCAGAAGAGCACGCCACCTCACTATTAATACGAAGTCATCGTCTTATCAGATAATGCAATATTTCATTCCTCAGTGCTCCTCGCATGACCCACAAAATGTTCATACCGTCTGAAACTTGAGATGATTCAGATGCCATCTTTGACCTCTTGCGTTTGGAGGACCTTTAAAGCAGTGGTCCCCAACCTTTTTATCACTGCGGACCGGTCAACTCTTGACAATTATACCGCGGCCCGGGGGGGGGGGGCTACGTAGATT
>NW_018128141.1:81541-83745 GCF_001952655.1 Monopterus albus
GTACGTAGATTGTTTATATTGTTAATATAATAATAAACATGAATCCACTGTGTTGAAATTTTCAACTCCCCATAACGCTAAAACAATGGGAGCCCTGAGCTTGTTTCTCTGCAACGAGACGGTCCCATCTGGGGGTAATAGGAGACAATGACACCCGAAGTGTGTTGCTTATGTTCAGTCTACTCCGTTGTTTTGTTTTGGTTGCTGTCACTGCAGAAAAACCCGCTTCACACAGATAGGATGTCGGAAATGGCAACAGGGTTTTCAGTGCTGTGGTGGCGATCTCAGGGTATTCTGTCATGACTTTAATCCAGAACACCGACAGAGTTGTTGTCTCGAACATACTTTTAAGGCCGCCGTCATTTGCGATCTCCAGCAGTTGATCTTCTTCTTGCACAGACCTGCTGGATTCACCTGGTTTGTTGACAAATGGGTTGCGGATCCATTCCTTGGCAGTTCGTGGGTCCTTTGTGGTTGGGAAGTAGCGCTCGAACTCTTTTATAAGCAAAGACAGGTGATCGTGCACCAGCTGGGAGAATGAAGACTCAGGCTCAGTGTCACCCCAAATCCCCGCTAATGTTTGAAACATGTCCAAAATACCTCTGTTGACGCGCCGTACGCACAAATCCAGTTTGGCTTTAAATGCAGCTACTTTATCTGCCAACTTGAAGACAGTTGTCATTTTCCCCTGAAGTGACAGATTGAGTTCATTGAGCAGGCTGAATATGTCCACAAGTAAGCCAGTTTTGGCGCTCAAGTGACCGAGATGTAACCGAGAGAATACGGTCATTTTTCAAAATAAAAGATCGTTCAGACTCAGATATTAAATAAAACGGAAATAATGAATGATTTCTTGTGCGGCCCGGTACCAATTGATCCACGGACCGGTACCACTGATTTAAAGAGAAGAAGTAACCAGGATGGACATTTTTAGTTACTTTCTGTCATTTATAGACAGGAAAGAAAGCTGATATTCAAGGCAACAGCTCTGGCGGCCTCATACCATAGGAGTCTTGAACTGGTTCCAAAGACTTCTCATTGAAGACTTCTGTGTCACTTTCACTGACTTGAGACGTCTGTACAGCTCTAACTTCAGAAGACAAACCACCTGTTTTGTTAGAAACAACATTTTCTGAACTTATCTTATTTCACATACTAAAGTGGCAAGTACAACAAAAAACCCCCAGCATTTTTAAGTATGAATTGCATTCTATTATGAAATCTATTTTCTACTCACTTTGTATGCCCAAATCAATCTCATCAAGAGATTTGCCTTTGTAGACCTCAGTTCCACATTCGATTGCCATGAGCAGCTTGCTCTTCTTTGCAAGCTGAAGTGTGTTCTTGGTTAGGTGATAGTATTCACGATGAACACGAATATCATGTCCCATAAATTTGGCAAGTTGATCCAACTCATTTTCTTTCAGGTTAATTATCTGACTAAGTGTAGCCACATGTTTCCTCAGGTGGGTTGACGCGAGTGTTTCAGGCTTCCTTGCTCCACTTGCAGCTGCATAGTTCCTCAAACAGTCTGAACCTCGGAGATGAGAATCTGAATGCTGTCTTGCAAAGACGTACTCATTACTACCCAAAATGCCATTGTCCTCACCCCTTTGCTCAATGAGGAAATCAAGTGATTTTGTCAGCTTGCTGGTAAGCAACACAGATACTTTATGGCCTCTCTTTCCTCTTATCACCAACCTGGTAAACTCATGACTCAAATCTTGTTCCAGTTTTGAAAGGCACTGCATAATGTCCTCATTTGGTTCTTCTTTGGTTCTGTTCCTATAGGTCAACAGAGGCAATTTTACTGCCTCACCTTGCCATCTTCGGTTGAAAAGTATGATTTGTGAGAGAAGACGCTCACTGAGAATCTTGTATGCATTAGGGTTAGGCGCTTCCATGAGTTTCACTTTTGTCTCCTCTGCTGTGGACTTCAATACTTGATGTAGCTTCATCACATCTTCTGTGAGTGGGATCATTTCTTTTTTGTTCCATCTGTCCTCTTCTAAGTTTGTTCGTGCATGGCGTGACAAAAAGAGGTCCCACTCTGCTGCCACTAAGTCCAAGAAGCTCTTTACTCTGCCCGCAGCTGCATCATTTTCAGCCTTTATATGATCCCCAATCACAATGTCACATACTGCCTTCAGCGAGTGTCCTAACTTCAAAGCAAGAGATGGTGTGTCATACCTGTACTTGGAGCT
>NW_018128141.1:83965-87863 GCF_001952655.1 Monopterus albus
GTTTCTCATGTTTCCATAGTTCATCTTTTATGAAGAACCCATAGCAAATGTTGCATGGCAAATAATCTTCTGCATTTGCATGTTTTGATGGCTGTCTATAGGTTACTATCTCACCCTCACCCTTCTGCAACACCTCCATGTTATGATAATAATTTCCCTTCCTACGAAGTTGCTCAAATGTTTGGCGACACTTCTTTGATGTTGATGGAAGACACATTGCTAGGGCCACTTCTGTTTCATTGCTGTGTTTCCGCCTCAGATGCCGTGCCATTTTACTTTGTGGTTTTTTTGCAGTATACACAGCAATGACGCTTGTCCCACTTTCTTTTTTGACCCTTGTGGCAGGTTTTCACTGTAACCACTGTCCTACCCTCATCCTCATTGTCGCCGCTGTCATCAGGATTCCCATCATTGCTGTTTGTGTTGCAGGGGTCTTCTTCAGATGATGGGATATATTCACTTTCCAGGTCAGGAATGGATTCTGACAGAGAGTCATCTGTGCCACAGTCCTCCTGAAAGAACAAGCAGATTAGAATAGTAGTTATTCAAATAATGAGCCTATAAAGTTTTGCAGTTGGGCTGCATTGCAGTAGGCCACAACAAAATAAAAAACATAAATATATAAATACCAATTCCTCTTGTGCCTTCCTTTTTCTGTTCATCATCTGTAAAATTCAGAGTAAATTTGAAACATATTGACAATGTTACAGGAAAAACCGTTACAAATAAAGCATACATCAGCTTTATTTTCCTGCATAAAGTTGGCATATCTTTAAAGACAATTTAAATTGCTTTGAGTTATTTCTTTAAATATAGGCTCACAAGTTAAAGTTAACATTAGCTCAATAGCTTCACAAGTACTAATGCTGGAGAATGAGCCAGAGGACTAAACCAGAAGTAGATGCTTCAAGCCTGGAGTTGCTGTCATGAGCTGCTTCTTCCCTGTTGTCTGTAGATGTTCACTATTGTGCCTCGTTAAGAACCTTTCACTTCTTTGTATTGAACCGTATTTGTACCCGTTTGTTTTCTTCTTTCTTCACATAGCTGACACCACATCGTTTTGTTTACGGTTCATTAACCAATCGGCAGCAAGAGTCTGTCTGGCTGACATCGTTTTCAGTCACTTTGTCCTCATACTAGGGCTCTAGCTAAAGACTGTTGCCTTCATGGCACACTGCTGTGTGGCAGTGCATTGTGTGTTTGATGGAGGGTGGGTGGTGTACTGTAAGCATGCCAGCCCCCGAAGCCGTGCCAGTGGCCACACACACACACACACACACACACACACACACCCACACAAAATGGCCAGACACACACACACACACACACACACACACACACACACACACACATTGTAGTGATGTGCTGACAGTAGAGAAAGGTGTAGGTCAGCGGTGGGTGTCTTGTCATGTTTGATGTTTGGGGGTGTGTGTGTGTTGACAGTTTGTCTGGTGGCTTGCCAGTTTGAGGAAACTCCCCCTCTCTGATGCTGTTACTGCCTCTGCCTGCCAGCTCTTCCTCTTTCCTCTATTTTTAACCCCGATGTTCTTCCCCCCATCTCTCATGCTGTTTCTCTCTGTCTCTCTTCACCATCTTCACTTTTACATCAGTGATGTTTCTCTCTTCCCCTTATTTCAAAATCAGAAGTAAACATTTGTGAAATTTGAGCAGCTTTAATCCTGCAATGTGACAATGTATTGTCATTATTTTCTTTTGTTTATTGATTCAGTTGCATTTTGTTTTGTCCTGTCTATCACTGTTTATGTAAAGCCTTTGTGTTTGAAAGCTGCAGTACAAATACACTCACCTGTCCACTCTGGCAAACTTACTGTGCACACCTCCACTTGTACATGTGGAATAAAATGTAATAGATTACTTTTTCCAATAGGATTATGTCATGCATCTACAGTGTCTCCTGTCCCTGCACACGGCCACTGAACGTCCCTCTGGAGTCAAAATCCACTCTACTGCTAATCCATGACAGTCTGCTGGTCACTGGGTCACACACAGACACACGCACGGAGCGAGTGCCAGATGGAAGACAGCTGTTACAGCTGTGAGACCACACAGGGTGTCGGCAGTCTATCAGTCCATTAGAGGTTGTCACTGGTGGCCAGATTCGGCCCAGGTCCACACAAATCGATGTGGTGTCACATCACAGTAGGGCGACGTGTTGGACCTACGCTGCGTGAAAGATGTTTGCTGTTATTTTTTGAGTATGATTTTTATAAATTAAATTGTTTAGAAACTGATGATGTCTGCCACTGTTCCATTGTTGGTGCTGGAGGCAACAGGAGGATGTTTAATGATTTCTTTAAATTAGTCATTGATGTGAAAATTAATTTCTAAGCTGGTTTTTAATGAAAAAACACTGGCCACTTACTAGAAGTCCTCTTTCCTCTTTGTGTAGCTGTGGCTCTTGATGTGTTATCACCACCTGATTGGACTGTTGTCACATCACTTGTCCTCATGCCTGTGTACGAGAACTGATAAAATAGGCGCCCTCTCATAACAACAGTGTGGTGCTGCTAGTGGTCAGAATCTCCACGTGTAGCCTTTACATCGTGTGTGACCAGCTCTTCAGATGTGGTTTCACAGTTGCTACCTGTGCCATGTGGTTGCTGAGGTCGTCCCAGCTCTGCTAGCGTACTTACTGTGTGTGAGATCATGTGTTTCTTCAGGCTCTGCTCTGCCAGACATTAGTACAACTACATGCACCGTATCATATTGTTGCTGTTACAACTCAATTAGCGGATGCTTTGGAGTTGAAGTGCTGATTTTGTGTGGATGATACAGAAACAGACCGCTCTTTCTTGGTGTTCTCCTCCCGTCCTACTTTTCCTAAGGAGGCAGGACGACCAAACACTGTTCTCCTCTGTGTGTGTCTGTGTAGATTGTGCCACAACACAACAAAACAAACAGATTGTTTTCTTTGTATTTGTTTTGTCCAAACAGGGGCTAAAATGCCAGCTGTGGTTGTGTCAGTGTGTTGTTTTACCCATGAAGCTCTGCTGTTCTCAGAGCGAGGCAGAGTGATGTGGGTGGATGTGCATTTGAACCAGTTGCTCTGTTATGTAACAGTTCTGTTGGTTGTTCTGGAGAACAAAACACAGAGATTCAGAGACAACTGGAGCGAGGGAAGCTGGATGAGGAGAGGGAGGAGAAGAGGAGTAAAACCTCCAGACACGTTCTGGTTTGTCTTTAAAATGAGTGGGCTGGTGTTTTAGATTTTTCTTATTGTCAACAAATTCACCTCTTTCCTACTCTCCCCAACACACTGGACTGTTGACCCCAAATATTTAAACTCCTGCACCTTCTTGACCTCAGCCCCCTGTAATCCCACTGTTCCACTTCCCTTCCTCTCGTTCATACACATGTATTCTGTCTTACCATGACTGACTTTCATTCCTCTTCTTTCCAGAGCAGACCTCCAGGTGTTCCTCCACCTGCTCTCTGCTCTCACTACAGATCACAATGTCATCTGCAAACATCATTATCCACGGAGATTCCTGTCTGACCTCATCTGTCAACCTGTCCATCACCATAGCAAACAAGAAGGGACTCAAAGCCGATCCTTGATGTAGCCCCACCTCCACCTTGAACTCCTCTGTCTGACCTACAGCACATCTCACTACTGTCGTACTCCTCTCATACATATCCTGAACTACTCTGACGTACTTCTCTGCCACTCCTGACATCCTCATACAGTACCATAGCTCCTCTCTCGGCACTCTGTCATACGCTTTCTCTAAATCCACAAAGACACAATGCAGCTCCTTCTGACCATCTCTATACTTCTCAATTAACATTCTCAGAGCAAAAATGGCATCAGTAGTGCTCTTTCTGGGCATGAAGCCATACTGCTGCTCACAGATATCCACTTCCTTTCTTAGCCTAG
>NW_018128141.1:88181-93622 GCF_001952655.1 Monopterus albus
CTCCACTCTTATATGTAACTCTATGTTCCTCCCTTTTCTGGAAATAGGTGTTAACTACAGCCATTTCCATCCTCTTAGCAAAGTCCACCACCACCTGCCCTTCTAGGTTCCTTCCCTTAACATCAAACCTGCCCATCACCTCCTCATCACCTTTGTTCCCCTCACCAACATGCCTGTTGAAGTCTGCCCCAATCACCACTCTCTCCCCTCTGGGATTACTCTCCATCACCTCATCTAACTCCCTCCAGAATTTCTCCTTCTCTTCTAACTCACACCCTACTTGTGGAGCATAACTACTGACTACATTCAACATTACCCCTTCAATTTCCAACTTCAAACTGATCACCCTGTCTGACACTTTTCACCTCTAAAACATTCCTCTTTCAGGATCAATCCTACCCCATTTCTCTTCCTGTCCACACCATAATAAAACAGTTTGTATCCCCTTCCAATGCTATGTGCTTTGTTAGCCTTCCACCTGGTCTCCTGCACACACAGTATATCTACCTTCCTTCTCTCCATCATGTCCGCCAGCTCTCTATCTTTCCCTGTCATTGTCCCTATTCTCAGACCTATACTCCTGCCTTTCCTCTTCTCTCTCTGTCTACGAATCCTTCTACCTCCTCTCCTTCTTCGACCAACAGTAGTCCAATTTCCGCCAGCACCCTGTAGGTCAACAGCACTGGTGGCGGTCGTTGTTAACCAGGCCTCGACCGATCTGGTATGGAATTCACACTGATGATTGGCATGTTTAAATTTGGCATGTTTTTACACCGGATGCCCTTCCTGCCACAACCCTCTCTATTTATCCAGGCTTGGGGCCGGCACAGAAGTCACTGGCTTGCAACCCCTGTGGCTAGATTGGCATGGTAAACTACAGTAACTAAATAACTAAATTCCTGTGGTTTTTAACACTCCAGCATACACGCCTCATTGAATCGTGCACCTCATAGTATGTTATAGCGCAGACAAAATGTGAGTCAGACTAGGGGCTGCTCGGCCCGATGTGTAGTCACTGCACAAGACGACAAACTGTTCCACACCTCACTGTACAATGAAGCAGCAGGAAGTTGGCTCCTGTGATCACTTCTGCCTCGGTAGTCACTGGCTGTAGTAGAAATGCAAAGTGGACCTGAGGGCAGACAAGGAAGGTTCCAGCAGTACAGAGTCATAGTTCGTTTCTCTCTGATGAACAAAATTTATAAAGCAAATCTGCTGTTTGTAAATGTTTTATTGTGAGTTTGTCTGCGAGCAAAGTTGTGGCAGATGGACGTGGGTCGACAAATAGGTCATGTAGAATTCCTGTGGGAGGACCAGCTGTTCCTACACACAGACACACACACTGTGCATCTATGTTTAGAAGTGGAAACACTTGGACCGACTGCAAATGTGCATTTGTTTTGGCCCCAACACAAACATGAAACACGTATACACACATATTTGTGCAGTGGCTGATACACACAGCATCCCACACATGCATGTTTGCACACACATGACTTGGCTTCCATGCAGAAAGTCTCTTGTGGTTGTCATGGTGACGGTTGTATTAGTGTTTGGTTGTTCTCCTGTTTCTTCTCTACAAGGTTGCTGAATCAGCAAAACAGTTTTCTCCAGAAAATGACAAGGCAGAATCACACAGGTTGCTCTTTTTCCTGGTAAACCTAACATTAACACAGTAGAAATAAATTTTGAGAAGCAGATGTAAAGTAGCTGGAATGGAAAAAGAAGTGTGAGAAGTTGTTTGCTGCCTGTCGTTGGTGGCTGCTGCTGTGCTGTGGTGGTGGTGATCCTGCTGCTGCACTTAATAATGATCAGAAACAGAAGTTGCAAATTGGTGTTGGTTAACAGTGGAGATAGAGGAGAGAAGGTTTTGACTAACTAATCGTTGACTAACATTTGACCCCGATTTGTCTCGTGTTCCTGTGTGTCAGGCAGTTGTGTCACTACATTTGTGGTAGTTTCTTGATGTTGTAGTGACTGAGCTGAGTGTTGTCAGCAGCAGCTACTGAAACAAAGCAGTGTTCATCAGCAGCAGTGTAAGCTGATTCAGACGCAGCAGGTTTCTCTCACAGTAGCAACTTCAGCATCCTGGTCCATCTCTCTGTCTGAGAGCTGCCTGCTTCCTTTGTAGTTAACAAGTGGTGTAAGATTGAGGCTGAGAAAGCCCCTTCCTCTGCCACAAACACACACGTGCGCACACACACACACACCCTGTCCGACTTCCCTGTGCAGATCCACTATGTGAGTCTGGTCCCACATCTGCACTCTGGAGCAAATGTCATGAACTGTTGTGCTGTCACTGACAGACCACCATCTGTGATCAAATGACCATATACTCAATTCTGATTGGTTGGGGCTTTGCCGCTCCATTATTATCAACAGGCAGTGGTGGTGACCAAACACTGAGCTGAAAGGGAGGGAATATCCAGCTGTTTCAGTTCTGCTATAACAACTAAAGTGTGAGATCAGTGCCAGATGTCACCTGGCTTGTGGATTGTTCTGCCGCTGAGTCTAAATTTCACAACAGGCTGCGATAAAACAGCCAGAAAGGTGGTTGTATTTATGCATGCGCCTAAACATGAGTCCTACAGTGTGTGTGTGTGTGTGTGTGTGTGCGCAGCAGAGACCACACAGCCACTGCAGCCTCTCCTCATCACTATCTGCCCTTTACTCAAAGTCCCAGCTCTAGTTTTTAACCCTAATATCTTGATGAAGAAGATGAAGCAAATCATCGAGGTTCAGCACTTCTGTTTTCACAGTTTCTGTTCTGCACCGGGGCTGAGAGTCTGCTGAGTGTCTGCTTTGTACAGTTGCTCTTTTGGTTTGGTGCTATTTGTATGCGTGCGCGCGTGTGTGTGTATGTGGTGTAAAGCCTGTCATTATTGTACTGCAGGGAGGTGTCTCATCTTTTCCTGCACAACCAGAGGATGCAGCTGCAACACACACTCCCACACAGTCTGAGCTTGCTTTAGGGGTGCTGAGGCCGACACAACCAGATGACCTGACTCTGCAGAGTTTAGCTTTAGCTGTGAGGACTCGCACTCTGTCTCCAGCCAATCAAAATGCAGCACATTACTGACATGAATCCCGAAGTTGGATATGTAGTGTGTGTTCTCTGTGTTTGTTGATTCATCTGGAATTAAACTGTACACTGTAGCACACGACAAGTATATTAACTCAGAATAGGAAGGAATTTTTCCATTCAACCAATCATAAATTCTGCCGACTGCAATGAGAAGCGTCGGATAGTTTGAGGGAAACGTGCTTGTGTTTCACGCTGACGGTGTATAAACAGGCTGAGTGTGTGAGTGTGAGACAGACCCGTTACATAAACTAACTCCTCATGATGTTAGTGCAGTTAGTTTGGTTAATTGGTGTTTCTTAGGCAGATGAGTACTGAATTTAAACTGTAATTCAGGCGTCTACCAGGAACCAGTGGCACACACAACTAAATCAGCAGGTTTGTTCTCACATGAGGTGGCTGGCCGTTTGTTGTAGGATGTTGTACGTGCTTGTTACACACATACTGGACTTTATCGTTCAGTATTTCTCCTTTCCTTCCTCCCTCCCTGTCGCCATGCAGTAATGTCATTGGCTGACAGAGCTCTGCGTTGATCAGTGGGCAGGAAACGTTTTCTCAGCTTCTCAGCCTCCACATTCCTGCATCTGAGTGTTGGCACAAGCCTTTGTACAACAACATGTGGCCACAGTTCACATCACTGCTCAGTAAACCTGTATGCCCATTAATTCTGCTGCCAGTCAGTCAGACTTCACTTTAATGTTTGATTCAGTGTCACAGGGGTCACAGGTGGTGTTTCTCCATCAGCACAGTCAGCCCTCCAAGGCCGAGGCGTGCGTGGCGGAGCAGCGCCACCACAAGTATTCCTTTTGGCCTCACACACCTTTAATTGAATTTAAAGTTATAACAATGAACTCCTGTCGTTAGGGTACTTGGGCTACTTTGATTATGGTTCTCTGTCTTTTTGGGTAAAAACCATGTTTTGGAACTACAGTTTTGTGGGGCTGTAGCTATAAATGTTTCCATGGATACAGTGAGTTAAGCTGTGGGCTGCAAATTGAGCCAGATGTTTTAGTTTATATTTGTTTGCATGTACAGTACATAGTGACCGTGCTGACTGTTAGCAGCTGGTGTTTGCAGTGTGCGCAACTGTCACACTGCACAGTGTGCTACACAGTTCAGTTCTGGAGTTACATGGAGCAGCTTTTTCCTATAACTGTAACTGGATTTTTTGATGTTTCTTCATGATGGAAGATGATGATATTCGTGTAGAGTGAATTTTGAGAAGCAGCCTGGCCGCTGCCCGGGCTGCTCCAGCAGCTAGACTACAGTAGACACCTTCCTGCTGTTTTTTACAACTAACAACATGCACGTGTCCTTTTCACCTCAACAAACCGCTCCTATGTCTCTCCTGCAACACACCCACAAGTAATGTAACTGAGTTTTTCTGCAGAGTCATGTCTTGTGTGAAGGAAACACCCAGGGGTTTTCTTCTTTCCTCCTCTAGAGGTCGAAGGTCGCACCTTGAAAACAACATTGTGACCCACCTCAGAACCTAGATGAGATCACTTCCTGTTTCATACACGATGGAGAGTGCTGTTATTAACACAGGAAACCCCTCCTGCTCCACAGGGTGGGTGTTGTTGGTTACTGCATCAGGCCTTGGAGCTTCTCAGGTTTTGTCTGTTTGTGGCCTGCAGTTATGATGCAGTCTGATTTATAAATGGTTGTTAAATTGGTCAGAACTTGCTTGTCAGAACAGTAATTCCAGTTACTGTTGTCAGTAGCCTTAGAGAAGCTGAGGTCCCGTGTTTTGCTTTCGGTTCACACTTCTCTAAATCATGTGGACAGTTTCAGCAGCAGTGCGAGCTTAGCTCTGGGGAAGTGGTGGGGAAGCTCAGTTTTGCTCCACAGCGTGGACTTGTTGATGTGGTCCAGTAGTGTACTGTACCTTTCTGCAGGTTGCCCTGGCTTTGGAGCTCTACGTCTCTGATGAGCAGTCACTGGCCATGTCAACCTGACCAGTGTGTGTTTGTTGTTGTGTCTTGTTGCTTTTCTTCTTTTCTCTCTCCTCTATACACTAAACCCAACCCGTCAAAAGGGAGTTTTTCCTCCCCACTAGGGCTGAACGATTTGAGCAAATAATCTAATTGTGATTTTTTCCCCCCCAACATTGCGATTTAATATGCAATTTTATTAGCTGTTCATTTTCTGTATTAAACTTCAAGCCAAAGACAAGCACTAAGTCATTATATAGTATGACCAACATAATATTAGATTGAACATAAGACCAGGCATGTTATTTGATGAAATTAAATGATGCATGAATTTATATGAATGACATTTTTATTTAAACACTTCAATTACACTAGAATACTGAATGATTTGTTGACTTCTTGAAAACATGCAATACATGCCAACA
>NW_018128141.1:94654-107493 GCF_001952655.1 Monopterus albus
AAAAAATCAGTAATAATAATAATAATAATAATAATAATAAATAAAATTAAGTAATTCATACAATTTGATTGAGGCTATCACTATTATACATTTTACATATACATTATGCATAGACATTGTACATATACATTTTACATACATTCTCTCACTTATTCAAAAACTAGTCAAATAGGGATGAGCGATGTATCAGGGAACCGGCTTTACTGACGAGATGCGCATGACAATCCCATGCAATATTTCGCCCAGTCCTACATACACGCAGGCAGCATCCCAATTTGCATACTATCAGTACTAAGTAGTATGAAAGTAGATTTAGTATGTCCCATACCTGTTACACTCAAATTTCCATACTTTCTCATATCAAAAACAGTACATTCGGCATAGGGCATATAGCCGAATTGGGACGCAGTGTCACTCTCACGCAACGCACGCAAACACACACTCACACTTTTTTCTCGCCCATACAGTCACACACACGAGATGAAAACTTACCAATGGCAAGATGCAATGGCAATGCTATGCCCGAAACACTGTAGCCTTGTCCATTCATTGAGCTGTGCTGCTTTCACCATATTTGTTGCATTGTCCGTCGTAATGCAGACAAGGTTCTCTTCGTGGAGATCCCAGCTAGCAAGCCCCTTTCTCAGGCCGGCTGCAATATTTTCCCCCGTGTGGGCTTCTGGGAAGTAAGCAGTTTGAAGGCAGCGAGCTTTGAGGTCGAGGTCTTCAGTAATGAAATGCACCATAAGACTTTGATAGGGCTCCGCTGAGAGACTTGACCACATGTCGGTTGTTGCGGCGAAAAACTCTTGTTGCTTTCAGCTCCGCAGCGACTTTGTTTACATTTTTTGTGTAGCTCTGGTATGGCGACCTGGCTAAAATATGTGCGCGAGGGCAAGCTGTAACGTTTATCCAGTGTGTTGATTAATGCCGCGAACCCAGGCTTTGTCACCGTATTGATGGGCATCAGGTCTTTCGCGATGAATTCTGTTACCGCTTTAGTAATTTCCACGTGGCGTTTTGAAGTGTGTTCATAAGGAGTTACACTTTCAAACATTTCTGTCAGTGATGCCTGCCTGGTGGTAATTGGCTTACTTGAACCGGTCTGCTGCATGTTAGATAAGCAACTATCATGCATGGCTTTGTGGTGTTTTTTCAAGTGCTGAATCAAGTTTGTTGTGTTACCACGTGAGGTAGCAACGCTAGCAAGGCAGGTTTTGCACAATACCTGACGCTGCGCGACATCTTCCTTTTTAAACCCAAAATAGTCCCACACAGCGGAACTGCTGCTCCTCTTTGGCACTAAAGTTTCTGGTTCAGGGTCCGGTTGTGTTGAGCCCGAGGCCATTTTACAGCAGGTCAAGTAACAAGTTATGGTACAGCTCGTGTGACAAGATGCTGCGCCATCTGCAGATTGCGCTCGCGTGTCACGTGACCAGACTATAATTGCACCTATTGCGATTAGAAAATCGTGTTTTACGTGAAGGCGATTTAATCGCAAATGCAATTAATCGTTCCCTACTACTCCCCACTGTTGCTAAGTGCTTGCTCAAGGGGGATTTGTTGGGTTTTCCCTCTGTGATAATAATGAAAACAGTAAGGTCTAGACCTTTGTAAAGTGTCCTGAGATTACTTTTGTTAAGCTTTGCAGCTTCATCAGCGTTGAACTCGGGAAGAATTTGACGGAGGCAATAATATCTTTTAGCTCTCTTAGCATATTTTATTGGGACAAAGAATAACACGCGTCTACACTCTTCAAGTGTGACGACCCCAACCGAACTCAGACCTTCCCGCTAAAAACAAAATGGGTGCGCTCACAAAAACTACGCCCCACAGTGGTGGAAACAGCATGACTACACATTACAACTGAGTACACATAAAAGAATGTCTCTCAACAACTTTTGTTGTGATTTGGCATTATACAAATAAAACTGAATTGAAAATTGAATTAACATAGTGCATGCAGCAGCAGTCCTGATCTGAGCACCGCTGGCTTCATGGGCACCTTTATCAGCAGCTGACAATCAGCAACAGCACAGACACCTCGAGAAGCTGCTCACAGCCGGTTCAGTTGGTGATCTCTGCTGCCGCCTGATGCTGCAAGTCGAGACTAGTTCACAGGGCTGAATTTGGCCGTAAGCTCGCACAGTCACGCAGCGTGTGTCATCAGAAATGTCAGACGTCCTACCGGTGGAGGAGCAGTGTGGGAGCGAAATCTGAATCTATTGGTATTATCTCATGACACGTTTTCACTCTAACCCGACTGTGAAGTGTCTGGTTCTGCAGTGTGTGCATTTCTATTTGTGTACTTCACTGCTCTGTACAGTAAACCTGTTAAAACTGACTTTGACCTCAGATGAATTGTGAGCTGTGTGAATGCTGTTACACCCTGAACAACAACTGTGGCTCAAGCGTTGTTGATGTGGGGCTGAAGCGCATGATTGTGCTTGTATGAAAAATGCAAAAATAACAAACATGGCTCAGCTATTCAGTGGTGACTAGTTCTGTGTAGTGGCAAAGTGGCGAAACACAGAGCCTCAACTGAGCCAGACAGTTGTTTGTCTTTGCACAAGGTTCCTTAAAAACATGTAGATATACAGCCTACACTGTATGAAGCTTTCCCTGTGTGTGTTTTCATCCTACTCAGTTCTACACCTCTGGTTTCTCTGTGCTTTTCGGTGACCTGCTACACTCCTCCATTTTCTTGCAAAAGGGTTGTTGTTAATCACGTGTAAGTCATCGTTTTCTGGACCTTTCCCTTTGTCAGGCTTTATTCAACATGTACAATCTAATGTTCCTTCATTCACAGTGTTTGAGAATGATCCCCTGGCAACAAGTGCAGAAAATGTGCTTCAGATCAACAGCATCTGCTCCATTTTTAGCAACATCAGCTCACTCCTCGGCTCCACTGACATCACTTTTGGTTCCACCATTGTATTCTGCAGCAAACAGCAGCAGCTCCGTGCATTACACCAGGCTCACTGCAGCAAATGAACAGATGCATTTATTGTGAACCTGTGAAGGCCAATGCAGTCGACAGGTTGGATCTGATCGGTGCAGCTGCAGTAACACAAACCTCAGGTTTTGAAAAGGATTCTTTAAATCATTGTGTTTAGGAACCGTGACCAAGGTATTCACTAACTTAGATATCTGTGATGGTACTGGCCATGTTGAAGTATTAGTCAGGCCCAGTCAGTAGTAGCAGTAAACGCTGTGTATGTCTCATGATGTCAGGCCCGAAACTTGTCACCTCACATGACATCATGTTTAGACACTTTCAGATGCAGCCTGACAGATGTGTGTCTGAGATCGATGTGCCCTTAATGCAGCTCTCTGTTAGTTTGGGTGTGTGCTTTGCATTTCTGTAGCTGTGTGGACCCATTGTATTTCATCATTGTGGGGACATGAGAACACCTTCAAAGAGTTTCTCCTGAGAACCATGTTTAGGTGAGGGCTGGGTAAAGATAGCTGGAACAGTGTGTATGGGGGAGGGGGGGTCTGATATGTTGCAGCGGGATGGTTTTCTTTAAGGCTACCACACTACCATTTCTGGTGTTATTTTAGAGGTTAGGGAGACATGATGGTGTTGGCAGGGGGTCTCACACACACACACACACACAGTGCCAGTAACAGCAGTGTGTTTGCAGCCAGCAGTTGCGTCAGATTGCTCTTGTTTGCGCGCAGGATGAAAGCACGACTGACTGGCCCTTTGTTTCTCAACCACATGGTTTTAAATAGCACTTCCTGTGACCGTGTGACTCATGATGCAACGCTGCCTGCGCTGCTGACGCTCAGATGCAGCCATGATTGAACGTCCATGTGTTGCTGCTGCAGTGTGTACAGTCAGGTCTGTGTGTAGCTCCGTTAAACTACTGGTTACAGTAGAAAGACACATTCATTTTTATTAGTTCTGAAGCTGCACACTCAGTTAATTTGCACCAGAGCTATTTAATAATTGACTGCAATTTCTCAAAGAGGAGGATGTTTTAGTTTTGTATCACTCAGTATTTCTGGGTTTTGGAGTGTTAGTCAAACATCTCTGTCTCATGTTCTGATACTTTGAGGTCAAACAATTAATATAAATGTAATCATCACATACATTTATATGTGCATTGATTGTTGGGCTGATCTCCTCACATAGAACAGATGTTTGATAGAAGCTGATGTAATTTCAGTGTCAGGTTCATCTGTGTTTGGCTTAGTGTAACACAAACAGTGAAAGCGGGGGAAACAACCAGCCGTTGAATTTCTGTGTGTCAGCTCATGTTTGTTGACCAGTTTCATCTCCACCAGGGACCAGCTCATAAAAAACTGTTACCAGGACTTTAAACATTTAGGTAAGGATTTAAAGAATGAATGAATGTCACTTTCAGCATGTTGACATTTGGCACGTGATTTACGCTGAATGCCCTTCCTGACGCAACCGTGACTTGAACATGGGCTAACCACTAGTCTATCAGGGAACCACAGTCATTGCAGGGGTCCCCAACCCCCGGTCCACCGGACCAGTACCTGTCCGTGGATCATTTGGTACCGGGCCACAAAGAAAAAATTTCGTGGTTAAAATTATAGTTATTTTTCTTTAATTAGTCTTAGTTTGAAAAACGGCTGTTTCCGTCCTTGCCTCACTACCGCACTTGACTCTGGCACGCCATTTTACGCATCAGCAACACAAGCTAACCCTTTAAAAAAAATTAGCCAAAAGCAAAATTCACTGGAGAGCTTTTTCGGGAAGGAACGAGCAAATGATGGGACAGCAGAAGGGTCACAGACTGCCAGCAAAAAGAAAGCTGCATTTAAAAGAAAATACCATGATTCCTACCTAAGTTACAGGTTAATCGTAACAGGTGATACACAAGCTCCACACCCGCTATGCATAATTTGCGGTGACCGACTAGATAATGAAGCCATAAAACCCTCAAAAATGCTTCCCACATTGAGACAAAACACCCTGCATTAAAAGACAAGCCCTTGGAATTTTTTTCTAGTTGCAGGGAAACAAGCCCAGTGCTCCCACTGATTCTGCATTATGGTGAGTTGATATTATAGTGTAGAATTATTGTAATTGCCTAATATAAGGTGTAACTGTTGCATTCGGATTACATACTATGAACTGACAAAGGTTTTTGTTATTGGAACCCCCGCACCTCTACCCGGTCCACAGAATAGTTTTCATGCATGAAACCGGTCCCTGGTACAAAAAAGGTTGGGGACTGCTAATTTAAAGAACCTGGAGAATAAACATACATGGTGTCGAGAGAAGTTTCTTGAAGAGCGAGGAGACGTCCGTCTGATGCACAGTGTGCTTTTCGCTTATATTGGCCCTTGCTCAATTTTAATTAGACAGTGTGAAGGCAAAAACACATCACTGGCAACTTGTCTATGATTGTTGCCACCAGAGGAAGTGAACTCTCATTCTTTTTTTTTTTACCCTGCTAACAAAACAAAATCTGTTTTCAAGAGTCTGAGTTCAGCCTCGATGCAACAATGTGGAGTGACTGGCCCTGACACTTCATGGCCTTATTTGGCTGCAGCTGTTGTTGTTGCTGAGCTGCAGCAGGATATGACATCACCACCTCTGGCTTGGAGCACCTGACCCCTGCCCCTCCCTCCAAACAGCCCCACCACAGATGGACCTCAGGAAAGTTTCTCTGCTGCTGTTCCACCTGCATGATTTAGATGTCACTTTATTCACTTATTTCCTGCACCCTGGTTGGTTTATTAGGAACAATTGTCTCAAACTGAGTCAGTCTAACCCAGCAGTGCTGCAGTAAGTCCTCCTCCGTGAAGGCAATGATGTTCAGGCTGTTTCACAGAGGTGCTGATTCTCACCTGTGTGGTTACTGTGGAGGCTGGAGGTTGTGCTGCTGTTCACCTGTACTGTGCTGTACTGACAGGTGTTTCTGTTGTTATGTCCACCTCATTTATACCAGTGATTATAGGGTTGATGTACTATGGGTAAAATATAAGTAGATTACACTGTGGTCCGGCAGAGGGCATTTCTTTAAATTAATTATCAGCCTGTTGCTGCTCTGATCTAAAAATGGCTGAGGATGCTGTGCAGAGCAGACAGTCATGTAAGAAACTGTGGCATTTTGTCTCTTCACCATAGATATTGTACAACCACCACAACAAATCTGAGGCCTCACCCCACACTACATGGGTTGTGAAGTACTTTTGAACTGGTAGAAGTGTTTTTTATGTTTATTCACTTTGCTTTAAAACTAGTTTTGTTCAAGTAGTCCTGTTTCCTTTTGTAACAGAAGTTATTGGCCTTGTGACTGCAGATCTGTCAAAGAACCGACTGGCCGACATGCCTTCAGACATCTGCCACCTGGTCGCCCTGGAGACACTAAACCTGTATCACAACTGCCTCAGGACCATCCCAGACAGCATCATCGGCCTGCAGTCGCTCACCTCCTTAAACCTCAGGTACACACACGCACACACATTAGTTTCATCCACCCTGTCTCGACTGTACCAGAGAGAAGCTGTGAGCTTAAGGACACTTTCATTCTGGGTATGATGCAGCTGTTACTGGTCAGTACAGCCTGTTCCTTGTGTCTGAAGCAGTACTTTCCAAACTGATGCAGATATTGCATGCAGGAGTTCATCTTTCAGCCCTTTAGAGAGGAGCTGCAGAACTGAGGCAGATCTTTGAACTAGACGCGCTCAGCTTCATCGTGTTCACGGTCACACATCTGGAAACCTCTCAGAGAAAGCTTTGAAAACTTAAATAAGTCTAGTGTAATTGTATTCCCTAGTTTTCCAAACACACATGCATATTATGAGGGTCAGACTGCTTTTAGGTGAAATGATGGGAAATCTGAACTGTCCTGGCGGAGGTTGGCGTGCTCTGAGTGCTGCGGTCTAGTTTTATAGTGAATCAGATCTCTTCCTCTCTGCTGCTTTGCTTCACACCTGCAGGCTCCTCATAATGAATCAGATACCTGTAGATACACATTGACAGCAGCACTTCATAGTATGAATAAACACACTGTCACCCTGCACATGCACACACAAACCCTCTTCCTTCCTCTTCATGAATAATGCAGCTTTATTTTAAGTATCCTTAAAGTCCAGTGACTCACTGTCACATGTGAAACAGGATGTTCAGGATGTTCCTTTTGATTTAGTTGTGTCAAAGCTGTGCACGCTTTGCTCTGCATGTCTTTACAGCACCAGTAGGCTGTCATTAGGGTCAGAGAGCGCTGTCCAAGTACAGACAATCAAAATCCTGACTCCTGTCAGTTGACATAACATGAAACGTATCAGAAAATGAACTGTACTACGTAAATATACACTATGCATGCCAGCATACAAAGCTAATAACATTTCTTTTAAACATCAACATGTCGGCACCATCAGTGTGCAGATGTTAACATGGCGTTGTTGTCCTGTAGCCTGCCTGCAGCCTACCACAGCTACAGACTGTTTGGCTTTACTGTCTCCCTGAAAGTGACAAATAATACTCAAAGAGGTTGTGTTGCTGTTTTAATATACTTCATCTCACCACTGTGGTGTTTACATACTTTACAACTGTGAGATTTCATCGATTCCACTGTGGCTACTCGCAGCACACACACAGTTCCCACAGATGGTTACAGATCTTGTTGAGTCCCTGAAGCTTTGCCAACTTTGAGGAGCCAACGCTTAGTGCAACAATGCTTTTTCCATTGTCTGTGTGTGTGTGTGTGTGTGTGTGTGTGTGTGTGTGTGTGTAATAGAGAGAAAAAGAGAGAGAGAACAGCTGGATACACTCACTGATACGTTTCCTGAATGTTATTTTCAGAGCTGAGTCACAGGGCCCTTCACAGTCTGTGCAGTGCTGTGTGGATGGAGTGTGTTCTTGTGTAGTATGTGTGCTTGTGTGTCTGCTTATGAAAGATGTTGTTTTGCTTTCCTTCCTTTATTTGTAGTAAGTGATTTAGATGTGTGGTGGACATTAAAGTGATTTTTCACCCCAGACGAAGTGCTCTGGCTGGATGAACTGATATGAACTTGAAGTGAATGAAGTGGAAATCACACGACAACACAGAGTCTGGTAAACGACAACAGAGAAGCCTAATGTGAGCCGGGACACATTAAACAATTTGATGTATCAGACATTGTACAACCTTCTCTTCCACTGCTGCTTATGGCCGCCTCCATAGTGCAGTGTCATTAGGTGCAATTTAAAGTTCAGACTTTACTCAAAGCAGAAGTGTGTGAGTCGTAGAGAAAATATTGGGCAGGAGGCGTTTATATGTCATTGAGATGATGAGTCAATAGGAAAGAGGCTATCATTAGATTCTCCCACTGCATGCAGATGTCTAACCTGAAAGGAAAGGAAAGTCACTTTCGGTTTTTCCCGTTTTAGGGGCCGCCACAGAGAATCGTCACACTGACGACTCGCATGTTGACATTTGGCACATGTTTTACGGCAGATGCCCTTCCTGACGCAACCTGGACTCAAACCCGGGGCGCTGCAGCGAGAGCACTGCGCCTTAACCACTAGCCTACCAGGGGTGGCTGCATGCAGACGACTGACTTAACACAGATAAAATACAGAGCTGATAGTTAATAATTCCTGCAGCCTTAACACATTTTTGCTTAAAGAAGAAATTTTTTATGTTCTACTGAGGGGTTAAACTAATCAGAGGCTGCTATACACTGTTCATGTGTGCGACTGTGGTTCAGTGGGTAGAGTGGTCGTCTCCCCACTAGAGGATCTGAGGTTTGAATCTCACTGCCTGCAGTCCACATGTTGAAGTGTCCTTGGACAACACACTGAACCCCCAAGTTGCCCACGATGGTTAGAACCATCTGTTGAGTTGGCGCTGCAGATGGCTGCCTCGGTTCTGTGCCGGAAAAAGATTCCTTGTGTGTAACATACTTGGCCAATAAATGTGATTATTGTTTATTATTAAGTTGATTGTTACCTGATTACAGTACCTGGCCTGTTAGCATAGTTTAGCTAACTTTATATAGCAATTTAGTGCTAAGCTGAGTGTACAATACATTTGCATCATGCAGTCCACCAGCTAGCCTGCTAGTTAGATAGCTGATTCTGTCACTGGTGCACAGGTGGCATTTTACTGTTTTTATACATCAGGTGAAGCTGACATTAAACCCAACTTTGTGTCTGAACATTTAGCCAGTAGCTGAAACCACACACAGGCTCCAGCAGACTCCTCCTGTGAGACACACACACACACACACACACACACACACACACACATGCAGTGGAGCAGCAGAGCTGTTGTTGTAGTTTCAGTGTGAATGTGCGTCTCGGCTCCATCACAAAGAGGATCAGAAGATTTAGAGACAGCGCAGCTGTGTGAGGCAAGGGAACAACTGATTGTGTTGTTTCTGTAAACACAAACCTGCTGGTGCATGATATGTTAATTGCATCTAGTGCCGAAAATATTTGATTAGTTCATCGACAGAAAATTAACTGCCATTTATTTTAACTGATTAATCAGTAAAGTCTTGTGTTAAGCACAAATTCTGAGACTGCAGGAACAAGCTTCTTAGTTGCCACAGTCTGAGGCTTTTATTTGTTTGATCTGCTACTAAACTCAGTATCTTTGGATCTTTGTGCTGCTCATTGGACAGAAGAAGCAAATGAAAGATTAAAAAGGTTTGGGAAAACGCTAATAGACAGTTTTTGCTTTTTCCTGACATTTTATGGAGCGACTGATTATTAGAGAAGATAATCTGTAGAACATTCTGTTAATAAAATAATAGTTGGAGATCTAATTGAAAATGTATGTGTCTGATATCTTTACGCTCACACACAGGAAAAGGAAAGTGTTGATGTATATACTTTTTTCTCACGGGCCTTTCTGGCCTCTGTACGGTACAGAACTAACAGCAGTAAACACTCCAGTGTGAAATCACATTATAGAACATGTTGATTCTTTCATACATTAACTGTTTATGTCTCCTTTAAGTTTTAATGCTGCGTTTGAAGATTAGGTGTTAAATTATTCATATGGTCTTTAGATTGTATCTCTGCTCTCATTCATTTACCCCTAACGTCCTTGAAACTCTCAGTAGAAATGATCATACCTTAATAGAATTTGTCTTGATAAATTGTTTGTTTCTTTAAAAGGTGTAATACACATTTATCGAACTGACAGTTTAAAGCACATGCGTCAAACTCAAGGCCCGCAGGCCACATCCGGCCCACTCATTTTATATATCTTTTTTTTAATGGCCCAGCGATATGAAGCACCGATAACACACAAACTACAAATCCCACAATGCAGTGCAACAGCTGCCTTACCGAACGTACACTACCTGCGATCGTTCCCGCGTCAGTTACGTCAGATCAATCAAGCGTCTGGTGATATATACAACCCTAATTTCAAGTCAAAGCTAGCCCCTAACAGTGGCCAAGAGAAAAGTTGATTCTTAAAACAGAGCCTTTGAAAACTGGTGGGAGGCTGAGTATATGTTTACTGACATTGCTGGTAAACTTGTGTGTCTTATTTGTGGAGCTAATGTGGCTGTAATTAAGGAATATAACCTAAGACAGCACTACGAGACAAAACATCAGGACAAAAAAAACGTGAATGCAGAGCAGAAGGTAGAGGAGTTGAAGAGGAATCTGACATCACAGCAGACATTTTCACCAAAGCGAAATCACACAGTGAAGCTGCTGTGAAAGCAAGTTTTATTGCAGCAGAGATAGCCAAATCAGCCCCGCCATTTACCGAGGGAGAGTTTCTGAAGAGCTGCATGATGAAAGTGTGCGACGTCTTGTGTCCAGACAAAAAGCAGGTGTTTGCAAAGCCTTAGCAGAAATACGATTGCTCATTTTAAGTTCAAGTTTATTTATTTTGGAACAATATTGTATTCTGTCTGTTTCGATTCATATTTATGTTTAAAAAATGTTTAGTTTTAGTCTGTTCAACAAATTTTATCCTGTTCGCCCCGAGACCTAAAGTGTGCTTTGAGTTTTGGCCCCCTGTGTGATTGAGTTTGACACCCCTGGTTTAAAGGCACCTTTATAACCTGTAATTCCAACTTCCTGGTAAAAAATGACTTTCTGTTTTCAGTTGTTCTTGCTTCATGTAAAACACTTGAACCTTTCTGCTTTCTGTCTTATAAAGTGTCATGATCATAATGTATGCGTTGATTTGTCCACATGACGGAGTGAGTGATGTTTGTGTTGCAGAAAAAAAATCTTCCGGCCTGTCTGTGTGGTCTGCCTCTGAGAGTCCTCAATGCCAGCAAAAACAAGCTGGTGAGCCTGCCCGAGACCGTCGGACAGCTGCACGGCCTCATGGAGCTGGTGAGACGCTGCTCGACCTTGCTGGAAGGCAAACAGTCCACCAGCAGTGTGTCGTCAGGAAGGAGAGCTGCTGTTGGCTCTTATGCAACACAAAAGCTTTCAAGAAACAAATAAAACCCTTTGTTCACTAGAATCATGTTGCTTTGTGCTGTAATGTGACAAAATGCACCCGGAAGCTTTGACAGCTGTGAACATGAGTCGTGTTGTTGTTCTGTGCTCTGCAGGACATAAGCTGCAACGAGATCACGGCTCTGCCTCGTCACATCGGCAGACTCAAAGCTCTGCGAGAACTGAACGTTCGCCGGAACCTTCTCTGCGTCCTGCCAGAAGGTGAGCTGTTGACAGAAGTGCGTCTCTCTAGAAGTTAGACGGATCCTTTGTGTCTGATACAACCTCAGTCATCTTCAGGCAGTTCTTACTGTGTCCTAACAGTGAGCGAGCTTTGGTTTACTCTGAGGGTAACATTAGAGCAAACTGTCACTGATGTTGACTTCAGGCAGAAAATAGATCGGTGTGTATCTTACAGAAGGGGGTTGTGCAGTTTTATTCACTGTTGACTTCTGAAACAAAACAGTCCCTTCTATGTACAAGATGTGGAGCTGCATGTGAGACCACAGAGTCCACACCCATGCCACTCTCCAAAACTATAGTTAACCCTCAGTGTGGCCAGAGAGCAGCCACTGGTCCCCACAGGTCTGAAATAAGTTGGTGACGAAGCTCAGTGACAACCGCAGACCTGTGGAGCTCATCTGGACAGACCCACCCAGTCTGACTGTGTGTCGGCTGAGAGGCCGACTTCTAGAGCGCCCTGAGGGCATTTCTTCAAATTGGCACGACTGGCCACCTTCCATCTTTGGTGATCAAGGGTCAAAGGTCACAGTGACGTCGTGTCTGTCCCGTTCCTGTGAATTTGACTGGTTGGTTGGAGACACACAACTGCAAAGGCTGTGACTGTTTTCATTATTGATTAGCCTGCAGATTATTTGCTGTTATGTTTATAAAATATCTTAAAATAGAGAAAAAGGTCCAAAGTTTCCCAGAGCCCACGGTGAACTCGTTGGGTGTCTGGTTTTGTCCAACCCACAGTCCAGAATCCAGAGACTGAGAAGAGAAAACAATCAGACCTTCGCAGCAGAGAAGAGAAATGTGGTGTGTTTTATTTCTCATCTTTAATGAGATCTTATGTTTTGATATATGGGATGTTTGTAAATTAAACATGTTGGCCAAATCATTTTCTGAAGCACCTTTTTATGGTTAAGACTTGGTTTTAGGGTTCAAATCAAATCAAATTTTATTTGTATAGCGCCAAATCACAACAAAAGTCATCTCAGGACACTTTACAAAGGTCTAGACCTTACTGTTATCAATATTATTACATAGGGAAAACCCAACAAATCCCCCTTGAGCAAGCATTTGGCGACAGTGGGGAGGAAAAACTCCCTTTAACAGAAGAAACCTCTGACAGACACCGGCTCTTGGTGGGCGGCCTTCTGCCTCGACCGGTTGGGGTGAGTGGATAGAGGAGAGACAAAAGAAGAAAAGCAACAAGACACAACAA
>NW_018128141.1:107799-145072 GCF_001952655.1 Monopterus albus
GAACTGAGACTGGGAGTTGGTTCCATAGGAGAGGAGCTTGATAGCTAAAGGCTCTGCCTCCCATTCTGCTTCTGTGGACTCTAGGAACCACAAGTAAACCTGCACTCTGAGAGCGAAGTGCTCTGTTAGGATGATAAGGCTCTACGAGGTCTTTAAGATACGATGGAGCCTTGTCATTAAGGGCTTTGTATGTTAGGAGAAGGATTTTAAATTCTATTCTGGAGTTTACAGGGAGCCAGTGGAGAGAAGCTAATATTGGAGAGATATGATCTCTCTTGCTAGTTCCTGTCAGTACTCTGGCTGCAGCATTTTGGATTAACTGGAGGGAATTATTGGGACATCCTGATAGTAAAAAGAGTTACAATAGTCCAGCCTGGAAGTAACAAATGCATGGACCAGTTTTTCAGCATCACTTTGAGACAGGATGCTCCTGATTTTCGTAATATTGCGCAGGTGAAAGAAGGCAGTTCTGGAGACTTGGTTTATTTGTGATTTAAAGGACATATCCTGGTCAAAAATGACTCCAAGGTCCCTCACAGTAGTACTGGAGGCGAGAGCTATGTCATCTAGACTAACTATATGATTAGATAGCAGATTTCTAACATTTTCAGGCCCAAGCACAATGACTTCAGTTTTGTCAAGAGTTTAGAAGTAAGAAGTTACAGGTCATCCAGGCCCTTATGTCTTTAAGACATGCTTGAAGTTTGACCAGCTGATCTGATTCATTTGGCTTCATGGACCAGTGGTTCTCAAACATTTTTTGTCATTCCCTTCTTAAGAGGGTGGGCGAGTTTTCAAGCCCTACTTGTCAAAAAAATAACGAAATCAGCCAATTTTTAAATTTCAAATGCATTGAAATATCAAATAACACCAAGTTCAAAACAGATAAAATATAAGTGCAACTGTATCATTTGACAGGGGGATAGTTTTCAATGTTGCAGCACTTGTCTCATCCAGCATAATCAACACCATGTGTATAGCAGCAGGGAGAATGGAGCTGCTCAGCTATTGTGAGATTTTTTGCACTGTGCAATTCTGTATGCAACTTTGAAGGAAGCCATTTGTACTTTGCTGTTCACTGATGCAGATTTTACCATGCGATTTTTCTGCTGACGGTATTCTGCCAGTCGAGTGGCTTATTAACGTTACTGGGGTGTGTCGTCTGTAAATGTCTTCTTAATTGGTTGGTTCTCATGCTGTCTGCTGCCAGCGGTTTAAGACGCAAGACACACATGGGTCTCTCCTCTGCCCCCACCATTTCCACCGTGAATCCAAGCACAAGATGGGCTTCATCATATTTTCTTTTCAGCTGGCTTCGTGGTTGATAAGGCTACTGCCTGTCGGTTCTGTCTGCTTGCACTGAATCGCCTACTTTTTTGTGGTCCATGTAACAAATTTATCCATTTACGTTATTATGCCCACTACATACTCCGTGTGAAAATTTCCTTATATTGTTGCGCTGCAGTTAACATGTCGACAGTAAACCGTTATTGTTGCACCATGGTTCCACTTTTTTCTCCCGGTATAGCAGCAGGGAGAATGGAGCTGCTCAGCTATTGTGAGATTTTTTGCACTGTGCAATTCTGTATGCAACTTTGAAGGAAGCCATTTGTACTTTGCTGTTCACTGATGCAGATTTTACCATGCGATTTTTCTGCTGACGGTTTTCTGCCAGTTGAGTGGCTTATTAACGTGACTGAGGTGTGTTGTCTCTAAATGTCTTCTTAATTTGTTGGCTCTCGTGCCGTCTGCTGCCAGCGGCTTAAGACACAAGACACACATGGGTCTGTCTTCTGCCCCCACCATTCCCACCGTGAATCCAAGCTCAAGATAGGCTTCATCATATTTCCTTTTCAGATGGCTTTTTGGTTGATAAGGCTACTGCCTGTCGTTTCTTTGTCTGCTTGCGCTGAATCGCCTACTTTTTTGTGGTCCATGTAACAAATTTATCCATTTGCGTTATTCCGTGTGAAAATTTCCTTATATTGTTGCGCTGCAGTTAACATGTCGACAGTAAACCGTTATTGTTGCACCATGGTTCCACTTTTTTCTCCCGGGCCCCAAACTGCTGTTATTTTAATTTACTTGTATTAATGAACCATTTGTCCGAGATACTGTTGTGGAGAAGTTTAAAGCCGGATTTGGATACAAAAAGATTTCCCAAGCTTTAAACATCCCAAGGAGCACTGTGCAAGCGATAATATTGAAATGGAAGGAGTATCAGACCACTGCAAATCTACCAAGACCTGGCCGTCCCTCTAAACTTTCAGCTCATACAAGGAGAAGACTGATCAGAGATGCAGCCAAGAGGCCCATGATCACTCTGGATGAACTGCAGAGATCTACAGCTGAGGTGGGAGACTCTGTCCATAGGACAACAATCAGTCGTATACTGCACAAATCTGGCCTTTATGGAAGAGTGGCAAGAAGAAAGCCATTTCTTAAAGATATCCATAAAAGGTGTCGTTTAAAGTTTGCCACAAGCCACCTGGGAGACACACCAAACATGTGGAAGAAGGTGCTCTGGTCAGATGAAACCAAAGTCGAACTTTTTGGCAACAATGCAAAATGTTATGTTTGGCGTAAAAGCAACACAGCTCATCACCCTGAACACACCATCCCCATTGTCAAACATGGTGGTGGCAGCATCCTGGTTTGGGCCTGCTTTTCTTCAGCAGGGACAGGGAAGATGGTTAAAATTGATGGGAAGATGGATGGAGCCAAATACAGGACCATTCTGGAAGGAAACCTGATGGAGTCTGCAACAGACCTGAGACTGGGACGGAGATTTGTCTTCCAACAAGACAATGATTCAAAACATAAAGCAAAATCTACAATGGAATGGTTCACAAATAAACATATCCAGGTGTTAGAATGGCCAAGTCAAAGTCCAGACCTGAATCCAATTGAGAATCTGTGGAAAGAACTGAAAACTGCTGTTCACAAACGCTCTCTATCCAACCTCACTGAGCTCGAGCTGTTTTGCAAGGAGGAATGGGCAAAAATTTCAGTCTCTTGATGTGCAAAACTGATAGAGACATACCCCAAGTGACTTACAGCTGTAATCGCAGCAAAAGGTGGCGCTACAAAGTATTAACTTAAGGGGGCTGAATAATTTTGCATGCCCAATTTTTCAGTTTTTTATTTGTTAAAAAAGTTTGAAATATCCAATAAATTTCGTTCCACTTCATGATTGTGTCCCACTTGTTGTTGATTCTTCACAAAAAATTACAGTTTTATATCTTTATGTTTGAAGCCTGAAATGTGGCAAAAGGTCGCAAAGTTCAAGGGGGCCGAATACTTTCGCAAGGCACTGTACAGTGGGTACGGAAAGTATTCAGACCCCCTTAAATTTTCCACTCTTTGTTATATTGCAGCCATATGCTAAAATCATTTAAGTTCATTTTTTTCCTCATTAATGTACACACAGCACCCCATATTGACAGAAAAACACAGAATTTTTGACATTTTTGCAGATTTATTAAAAAAGAAAAACTGAAATATCACATGGTCATAAGTATTCAGACCCTTTGCTGTGACATTCCTATTTAACTTAGGTGCTGTCCATTTCTTCTGATCATCCCTGAGATGGTTCTACACCTTCATTTGAGTCCAGCTGTGTTTGTTTGATTATACTGATTGGACGTGATTAGGAAAGCCACACACCTGTCTATGTAAGACTGCGACCCTGCATCCTGGACTTGACTCTGGGTTGTCATAATTCAGGTTGTAAAATAAACTCTTCCAGATTTCTAGATATGAGAGCCGCACCATCCAAAGTGGGATGGATGCCGTCTCTACTAATCAGACCAGTTGTTCCCCAAAATGTTTTCCAGTTATCTATGAAGCCCACGTTATTTTCTTCATGTTAGAATTGGGTTTAGGTTATGGTTGGGTTGTGGTTAGGCATTTAGTTCTGATGGTTAAGGTAAGGGGAATGCATTATGTCAGTGGGTGTACTCACAAAGATAGAAGTACAAGTGTGTGTGTGCACAAGAGGCAAACTAACCATACACTTTGCTGGCGGAAGTTCTCTGCCCTGAGTGACCAGAATATCCTGCACATTGCTGACTCAGTGGCTTTATTCTGTGTGGCCATGACTAACGGTTGTCAGACTTGTGCTAGTGACACCTTGTTGATTGCATTGTCAGTGAGGTGGCACAGAAATGTCCATTCAGGCCCTGTGTGGTCAGCTGCATCCTCTAATAGTGCCCTGCTCAATTTTTGAGATGGTTTTAAATCGTACTGATTGTATTTGTTCAAGTTCAAAGTGTTTATTGTCATATGCACAGCGAGGAACCATGTTTCCCTGTACAGTGAAATTCTGTCCACAATGAATGCCTAGCAGTATAAAATAGATAAATAATAATACAAAATAAAGGCATCAAATATATACCATAGCAGCACAGCACTAAAGATTACTGCACGGGACAGTTAAAAAAAAACACAAAAACTACAAATATTAGATGTGTTGCTGTCAGACACTCGGCTGCTAACACCCCCCTCTGTCATCGCGACATGGCAGCAGAACATTTAACATGAGCTGTTGAAACGGGCTCAGTGAGGCTTCATAGAAAACCTGCTGACTAATCCTGAGGAGTTGTCATAAACCAGCTGAAGAAACCCCTCAGTCCTCCCAGCAGCTAACCTCTGCTGCTGTGGATTTATGATGTAGTGTCCTTACATTTTCTAACACAGAACATATATAATCTTATATTCAGGCTTCTGCAGTAAATGGGCTCTGGTCCTGTGTGTCACAAAGTTCATCTCATCTAAAAACTCGAAAGAAAGAACTTTAGAAAATGTTCAGACCGCGTTGCTTCTTGCACAAGTATTGTTTTGTAGTTCAAATGTAAACAGATAAAACTGCAGGTTTTCCCATCAGTCTGCGCTCATTGACCCATAATGACAAAGTGGAAGCAAATTTCTAAAAAATTTAAATATTCAACAGTCTTCAGAGCATTCGCTGTGGCTCCCGGCTGTGCTCAGGTGCTTCCTGTTTGACGTGTGTCTAGAACCTGACTGGAGGCCACCTGTGGCAACCTGACCTGCCTGGACAGAGTTTAGAAAGACATAAGGTCCCACAGTTGACACTGCATGTCAGGACACAAACCAAGCCATGAAGTTCAGGTGACTCTCTTTAGACCTCTGTGGTCCGGCTCTGGCCAGGCTCAGTTCAGGTCCAGGGGATCAAACCATGTCTAAAGTGAAAACTTTCTGATGCCATTGGAACTCCAGCTGTTGAAGTGGTCTCTGTTGCTCGGTGTGTTCTCCCTGCAGACCTGGCTGACCTTCCTCTGGTGAAGTTTGACTTCTCCTGTAACAAGGTGTCAACCATCCCAGTGCGTTACAGGAAGATGAAACAGCTCCAGTCGCTCCAGTTAGAAAACAACCCACTGCAGAGTCCACCCGCACAGGTACGCATGCACACGCACACTGTAGCACCCCCCCCCCCCCCGGGCAAGGATGGCACTTTACTGGTGATTTTGGTACTTTACTGGTGATTTTGGTGTTTTATTCCTTTTGTGAACCTTATGCTTTACATACACCATCCTCGACTATAAGAGCTTGTGCCTCTTTCAGAGGGGCTGCCAGTATGAAACTAATGTCCAAGAGTACTCCATCTCAGTCAGCTTCGTACAGTAAGCTACATCACCCTAAACACTACACAGGAAGCGTGCACTCAAAACAAAAGTGCACGGCTCAAAACCGGAAGTCAACTGCTTCATTGCAAAACAAAAGCATCCACGCCATGAAATAAACCATGCCCCAGCAAATGCACTCTGGGTTATTTAAACACACTATATGTGACCAGATGCGCCCCACCCTTTCTTTGATTTGTTGTTTCCTCACACTTAGGCTTGTTAGTGCTGCTACAGTGAAAAAGAGTCAAAGAGCTTGATTCTTACATTTCATAGTTGGGTGAGGAGGCTATATGCACTGACAGCTCGACGTGCACCACACGTATCAGATTAAGGAGACCATCTTTGGCACAAAATCAGGTTCTGCTTTGAATATCTTCCAACTACCTGAGCTCATTCACTGTGTTGAAGCAGCAGCTGATCCCAGAGCTGCTTTGTCAGGCTGCTGTGGAAGAGTTCCGTCTGTCCTTCACACTGTGCCTTTTATTTTAAAGCTCCTCAGCTGTCGGTTCAGGTGCCAGGTGCTCACGAGCAGCAGATGTCAGTCTGTACTAGAGCTGCTCCCTATAAATCAATTACAACCTGAGTTGACTTGCATTTTGTTGGTCACTTTTTTTGGAAATATAATGTAAATACAGGGCAGCGTGGCCGGTATCTGGCGGCCGTAGTGATGCTCTCCGCTCCAGCGCTGACTGTCCACGAAGTCAGCAAAACAACTTCTGAGCCAGACACCGGAGCAGCCTTCTCTGAGCTGCACTAGGGTTGTACGTTACTTTCCCTGAATGTGTGATAATCCAAACTTTTGCCATCATCATGCGATTCGGGGTCAGCCCTAACCTGCACAACGCACACACTCCTGCTTCCAGTGGAGGCTAACACAGAGGCACATCCTTTTTGCTGCAATATATGAGAAATGATATCTGTTGAAATTAACAAGAGAAGTATGTAATTGTTGGTGATTTTGACAACGTCACATGGACCTAACCTACATAAACTTGGACTAGCTGCAGGAATCACAAGGACTTCATGATTGGCTGCTAAATGACATTACTATCATGACACAGTGATAAAGAGATGCAGTTTCCAGAGCACTGATATGAGGCTGCGTCCTCTTTGAGGCGGGAGGATGAGAGCCACCTGGGGAGTGTTCAGCTGCACAAACAGAGTGCAGTGACTCAGCAGTCAGGTGGATGCCTGTGTGAATCCAGGTGGAGGCGGTAGACAAAGACAAAACAGACGGTTCAGCTGTTTCTGATTTGAATCTCTCTTCTCCTTGTCAGATCTGTATAAAGGGTAAAGTTCACATATTCAAGTATCTGAGCATCGAGGCATGTCGCAGTGAGAAGATGCCTGACTCTCTCTACCTGCCTGTCATGGAGCGACTCAGCCTGTCACGGCCCACCACCGACAGGTCAGTCACTTACTGTATGTATGTCCCACAGTGGGAAGACACCGTCTCCTCTCTCTGTTGCATTAGTGCTGCCGCAGTTGACGTGATGGGAAATCTTTTTTCTTCCATCGGTTTCTTCACAGAATGGTTAAACCAGTAGAAAGTAATGTGAGCGCTGCGAGTGCAGCTCTGGCTTATAGGAAACCAACTGGCTCCTCATTCTTTGACCCTTTTGGCAAAGAAAGAAACATTTTCTATCATCATTCAGCTGCAGAGTAAACACCATAAAATGATTTGGGTGTAAAGGAGACCATCTTACATGACTGTGCATTTTACTGGTTTAAAATAAATGCACATTTATTTCACCAAGGGCGGCTGCTTGAAGGCTGATCCTCTGTGGTACCTCCCAGAGCAGAGCTGTTTCAGAGGTAGAGATCCAGTTCACTGCTGGCAGCTGCAGCTCCTCAGAACAGAACACGAGCAGCCGCTTCACAGAATACGTGGTTCTTTGATTCACATGCCAGATACAGAAACTCAAGGACTCAGACTAGTTCATATGGTGCATTTTCATCCCAAATTGAACGTGATGTTCTGAATGGCTGCACTAAAAGCTGGAGAGAGTTCCGGAAGGGAGGTTTCAGTGGAAGGAGGGTTCAGTGACAAACAGCTGATCACAGTGTTCAGTATTCTGCTGAGTTGCACATGAACAAAAGCATCGTCAAACCAAGCTGGTAACGACAAAGCTCGGATTCGTGGCACTAACTGGCTTCTATGTGATGTGGGGCTCTACACATAAAAACCGACTTGACATGCACAGATAAAAGCTGGCAGTGCTGAAGCAAAATGGCTAAGAGCTACGTTTCTTCAGTTTCTCAGGCTGCAGCCAAATCCTCCATTAGTCAGCTGAAAGTGATCCTTCCTCTGGATCCCTGCTGGGTCACACTGACAGCCTGACTAGTGTCAGAGAGGTAGACCAAGATACAGTCTAGACCAGAAGTCACTAACAGGCGGACCACGCTCCGGGTCCGGACCCAAAAGCTGTCCCATACGGACCTGGACCTACAGCCAAAACATAACGTTATGATTTAAACCTGACGGGGCGTTTCTATTTTAATCGGCGCAGCTCTTTTAGCCTTTACAGTAGTGGTTTAGTGGATGAGGAAACGCACAGACCAATTGCATGCGAGTTAAGCTATCCCACATGATACTACTCAGCCAATCACGTCTGTGCATTCCAGGTAGTAAACATTGCGACTCTATAGCGCAGAGAGATGAGCGAGTTAGAGGCAAGTTACACATGAAAAGACGGTAGAAAGAAAAAGAGACAGCGAAATATGTAGTGAAAACAAAGGGAGAGATACAGAGACGGAGAAAGGGAGAGAAAAATACGGAACAAACGGCGCTGTCCAAAAAAATAAAAGTGGACAGCGAAAATAGAGCATTTAATCCAGAATGGACGGATTCATTTCTGTTCATACTTACCACTGGGAGCACTAAACCAGTGTGTCTCATGTTCAGAAGCCGTGGCACTTATTAAAAGCGCCAATTTGAAACGCCATTATGAGATAAAGCATAAAGGTTTTGAACAAACGTACCCACTCAAATCTGAAGTGAGATCACAAAATAAGTAGTTTTAACGACCAATATGACCAGTCCACCAGGATCCTGAGCCCAACAACGTGCTCATGAGTGTTCCCGCATAGTTGCTTGGATTTTGGCTCAACACAAAAAGCCATTTACTGATGGAGGAGTTGTCAAAGAATGCATGAGTGCTGTAGGTGAAACACTACATTTGGGAAAACAAAAACAAGAGTTTTGTGATAAAATAAAGCAAATACCCATGTCAGCAGCATCATCTGCCACAAAGAGAAGTGAAATACTACTTTTATTTAGTTAATGAGAGAATATTATACATATTGGCAGTCATACATATATGTTCAGTTCTATCTTACATGACATATTGTCAAAAGGTTTTTGAATTGTACTGAATTCATTTGATTTAACAGCCAGGTATTGATTACCTGCTGATGTTGATCCAGCTACTAGTCTACTTAAATATATATCACACTGAATAGTTAGACATTATGATCTTCTGCACCTTTGCTTCAAGAAGTTTTCTCTAACTGGACCTCTACATTTTAGTTAAATACACCTGGTCTAGACAATGTTTATAACCAAGGGATGAAGGACTGAAGGAAGACGGAGTAACTAATGGGTGGGAAGAAAAGTAAATAAAGGAATGAAACAAAGAACAAATGTAGGTAGAATGAACAAAGGAAGAAAGAAGTGCATGAAAGGGCAGAAAGGAAGAACAAGTGAGGGACTGTCTGTAATGGTTTGCAAACTGGAGGCACAGAGTTGTAGCAGAGTGCGGGAAGGATCTGTGAAAGGACTGTGGAGTAAACAGAAGGCAGCTAATGAACGACTGCTCCAAACATGAGAAACGGAAAAGCAAAGACTGGAAAATCTGATGAGACCACTGAAAGAATCTGAGCCGCAGTTGTATGCAAACATTTGGACACCCCTGGACAAACTACACATGACTGTAACAAAAGCAGCAAAGCCATATTAAAAGTGAGCCTTTCTAAACGTGAAGGGTCACTTTTCATGTCGGGAACTTAAAACTCGACTACGTTTTGGCCTGATGCAAAGTGTCTGAGAGCATCAGCATCTGTATGTCTGCAGAGTTTTGTCAGCACCTGATGGTGACTGTCTGAGCCACTGACCTGGAGTCATTCCGTCCTTTGAGAACGTAACACCTGACATATGGTACAGAAGTGTGAATGACCTGTAATAGTAACATCTAGCACCATCGTCAGGTCGGAGTTTCAGTGGATGCAGTACTTTGGTTTGTGACAAGTCCCTGCAGCAGTTCAGCTGTAGAGCTGTGTGTAGTGCTGTCTACTAAACCTAGCCTCAGAGTTTGTGGAGCGCAGTGATGTCCGCCCACATGAAACAGTTGCAACACGTGGGCAGGAATACACACATCCTCGATCCTTTCCTCAGACTCCTGTTCCTTCTTTCTCATTCTTTTTAGTTTTTATCTCTATGCGCCCTTTTTCTTACTGTCTTTATTCTTCTCCTCCTCTCTCCACTGCTCACTGTCTCCCTCTTCCCTCATGTTTTTTCTCATGAAATTCTGATGTTCTTGCTCTAAACCATTCAGTCTCCATCTATCTGCTCATTTCTGTCCCTCTCCTCTAGGTCACTTCGCTTCAATAGACTGTTTTGGTGACATTTCATGCAACTGTTTTACTTAACAGATGTTCCAGTTTTTGGCAGATAATTAAAAGTGGCAGGGTGAGATGTGGATGTTCTCTGTCTCCCTCTCCTCTCTCTCCACAGGAAGCTGGGAACAGATTGATGCTATTTTTAAAACCAGATAAGAGGCACAGTGAGGCTCAGTTTGCTTTCAACCAGGATGAAGGAAAAGTGTTTCTGCTCACCTGCCCCGCCAAAATAAAACAACACATATGCTGTCGGAGCATTGCATATGTACTATGTGCATGAGGAGTAGCCACCAGGAAGCAGGGGTCAGAGGTTGGGCTGTACCCAACCAAGGGTTTTGGCAGTCGGCTCTTCAGTGCCGACTGTCTTTGTTTAATAAATAACCTACAAAGGAGTGACCAGAACATATTTCTGAGCATTTAAAAATCAAAAGACAGCAGCATTTGATGCAGTAGTTAAACTGTGACTTACTTAAATTGAAGGTATTGAACGTCGGGCCGCCACATGGATTAGTCAGAATAATGAGACGGGCAGCATACTTGGATTTCTGTTGAAACAGTGCTCTTATGGGCAGTTTTTTCTGCCGGGGGTATGGTTATAGCCAATGTCTTGAGCTTTTCCCATCAGTTTTCCACAGCGCATGTTGTTACTGTGCGTTTGATGTGTGCCAGCTTGCACTGCGAACAATTCCTCTTATTTATAATTCCTCATTGAAATGTATTCCCTGTGCATTTTTATTAGCTTCTTCTGTAAATCAGCCCTGCTTGCCATCTAGCCGAGGTTAGAAGAACGGTTTTTCCAGCCGACAAACAGCCATGGAGGAGCTCTGGGCAGCTAAAGTCTGAACCAGCGGCTGCCAGAGTGAAGAGGTGGCATCTTTTGCACAGAGAAAGTGGGACAAAGGGTTAATAGACAGCATGAACCACAAGCATGTGGCAAATTAAAATACAAGTACAGTGGTTGACACACATACTGTGAAGAGCCAACAGTACAACACTGAGATCTGAGCCAGAGCTCAGGATGTGAACACAGCTGAGAGAGGGAGGAGCCTGTGCTCTGTTTCACTGTAGCTCGCTTGCTCTTTAGCTCTCACACACACAGACCTACCTCAGGTGTGTGACTTGTGTTGTGTACCTGCAGTGTGGAGGACATGGAGCAGCAGAAGAAGCAGGACAGCGACTCAGGAGTCGGCAGCGACAACGGGGACAAGAGGCTGTCTGCTACTGAGGTACGGAGGTCTGTGTATGTACGTGTCTCCCTGTGGTTGTGTGGACGAAGTTTGGCTCAGCACCGTTGTAGTGAGGACATGCTGTTCCGCCCTAACCCCTTCAGAAACTGTGTGAGGGTTCAGGTCAGGATCGGGGGTCCTCACAATGATACTGTGCATGTGTGATGTTGTGCGTAGTAGTGGTACTGTACTTAAGTACAAATTTGAGGTGCTTTACCTCATTATTGTCTTTTCATGACACTCAATGCTTCTACTCTGTTACAGTTGAGAGGGACATGTTGTACTCTTACTGCACTACATTAGTACTACTTCAGTTACTAGCTGTTTTACATATTAAGATGTGTGCAGAGAAAATGTGTCACTCTGGTATAAATTAATCTGCACCTTCGGTAAATACATGTAGAGCTGAAATGATGAGACAATCAGTGAAGGGCAGCTATTTTGATAATAGCTAGCCATTCGTCGTGACAAACTGCCACGTGTTTTTCCTCTGAATCATTTTGTTTCAACACTTCAGAGGTTTGGATGCTCGGTGTCACTGTGGACTCGCTGCTTCCTGAACTCTTTCACCAACTGAACAGTGAAGCAAGAAATTGACAAAATAATCAGAAAACTAATATTTAATAAAAATGCTCAATGACTTACAGTTCTGTACAATACAACGAAGGAATAGCTCCACCTCCACCGCCCGCAGCAGTAAAATGCTGCCTACACAGTACTGCATGAGTAACCCATGATAAAATAACACTGACACTGGCCGATTTCTGCATTGAGTACTTTTACTTAAGTAACATTTTCTCATTATAGTACTTACTCTTGCTTCAGTTAATGCAGGACTTTGACTTGTAATGCAGTGTTTTCACAGTGGTATTAATACTTAAGTAAAACCTGTAAATACTTTGTTTTCCACTGTGTGTGTCAGACTGTGTGTGTCTGTGCTTCCCTTTCAGTGATTTAGAAACCTGTATGTTTGTGTATTTGTGCACATCATTGTGTATTACAGCTTCACAGCTCATCTGATTTTTACCCAGCTGTTGCATGAAGTCTGATGATTTTCTGTTTCACAGTAGAAAATCTTCTTGTTTTTCAGCCTGATTCCCAGCAGCTTAAATGTGCCAACTGCCAACAAGATACTCGGTTTATAATGATATAAAATGGACAAACACACCCAGGATGTGTCACTGTGTAAAATAATCATTTCAGCTCTGAACAGGTTTATTGTTGTTCGTTGCAGCCGTCAGATGAGGACAGTCTGAGTCTCAATGTGCCGATGAGCCACATCACAGAGGAGGAGGGACTCAGTAAGGACGACTCCAGTGAGCACATCAGCTCCCTGACAGGTACGTCACTGTGAGGGACCCCATTAACCCTAGATCCAGTTCTAAACTGAACCCTAAAGCCAGGTCTTAACCCTCAAACAGCCCTTTGAAGGGGTGAGGAGTAGACAACATGTCCTCACAGTGTAGAAATGACCTCACAGAGATTTTGAGGACAATTTTTTCTGCATAACCACAGAAAACCACACACCTTACATTCACACGTCTTAGCAGGAGTCCAGAAAGCTCTCTACGCTGTCTGGTTTCCTCTTTGGTTTCCTCTTTGTGACAGCAGAGGACACATCGTTGTCCACGACATCCTGTCCGGTGTGGAGGCAGATGGTGAAGATTAAGATTAAGATCAGGAAAGGTGTCAACGTGAGGAGTTTTCAAACAATGACGGTGAATTCACAGTGGCCATGTGTCTGGGCTGTGTAAATGTTTGCAACCCCCCCCTTCCAACTCTCAAGTTGGGGAATTGAATTTTAATGTTGTTCACAAGAAACAGAATTTGTGACTACAATCATCAACACGTTCTACACTGTGTGCACAACAACTCTGAGTCTGAATCATGTCATGAGCAAAAGCACATCCCTGCTCTGTTCATCTGCCACTGTTGATCTGAAAACGACGGTGTTACCAGTTGTGTTTCCATTGTGTATGCCACAGTGTATCTGCGAATATCTGGGCTGTTGAACTCCTGGTAGAGAAGAGTGGCAGCAGCTCCCCAGACACACTGTTTAAATAGACTTCATCAGCCTCAGTCAGGTCGGAGCTGGATGAGGGTCACATTTACTGAGCTGAGCTAAGTCACTCTGCATTAATAATGCAGCGAGGGCTTGTCAGTACCTCACCTACACAAGCACTCACAGGTTCACAAGTCGATGTGTCTCCAGTCAAGTTAGCAATGAGGTGATCTCAGGACACCTGAGGAAATGTTTCAATGCTGTGAAAACTGAGAACAATGGGAAGAATGATGATGCACCAGAGTCCCTTAAAGTGATATAAAATGTAATTCTTTAATAATATTAAACTTACAGCTGCAGGTTTTTATGCAAATGTCCTACTGCAGTTTTTACTCCTTTATACTAGTTTCCCCCCTAAAATGCATTTACCATTTTAATATTGGAGCCAAAACTGGGGGATGCAGCCATCTACATGGTGTAGATAGACCATAAGAATGCTCAGACCATTTATTAGGTTATCACCTTCAGCCAATCAGAGTAGGTGCTAATGAATAATGTGGAATTTATCTTAATAACTTCTGAGCAGCCTGAGTTGGAGAATGTCCCAGATATATTTAAAATATACTCAGTATTTATAAAAATGGGTAAAAGGGGGCCATAATACCAGCTCTTTAATGCACAAATGACCCGAAACCTGTATTGAATATGTGGAGACATGTCTGTGTCCTGAGATGTTTCCCCTGGAACAGTGACCGAGCCGCAGCCCAGTCCTGTGGACATGAGGGCTCAAACTGCAGCACAAGACATTCACGCCTCATGTTTCCTCCATTTCAGCAGATCCAAACTCCGACTCAGTCCGTCTGATTGAGGAGAGTCCTACGGAGGCCCTGAGGGACCAGTTCAGCTACAGAGACTCTGGTCTCAGTGCTCGCTTTGTCAACTACATCAAGGCAAGATGACGTGTTTCTCCTCCTGTTTGTGTGTCGGTTTATTTTTGTAGAGTGACTCCGTAAAGGGTTCAGCCACAAACACTGGACTGCTTGGTTCCTGCACCAGTGAGACTGCTCCTCAAATCTGTGGTTTGTTTCAATGGAGCCTACAGCCTAAACTGTCACTTCATGTTAATGTGAGTTTGGTTCACTTTAGAGTGGAGTTAGAGAAACTGTCCTGTCACAGATACCTAGGTCACAGTGAGCCTGTGTGTTGCTGTGGCCAAACAAGGACAACAGCTGTGTTCCAGGCAAAATAAGGATTTGGCATCAAATATGAATTTGACAACAAACAGCGAAGTCATCCCAGTTGTCCATCGTCTGTGAGGAACACGGAGCGAATTGAGGATGGAAGGAATAGATTGTTACAATGGCCGTATTGTTGTGTTTGTGAACGGGGGAAGGTGGTAATGTCTCTGAATCATGTGGCAGCTGCAGCTGGTGCTGACGTGTGTGTGTGTGCAGGGTCGGACGGCAGCAGACTTTGACGAGCCCCTCAGGATAGAAGAAGAGTCACAGTGGCCAACGCAACAAAAGTAAGTTCATCTCTCTCTTTCTGTTTATCTGATTAATGAACACACACCTGAACAGCTGGTGTCTGAAAGGTAGCAGCAGGTTTGGTTAATTCGACAGGAAGCACGTGTATGAACAAGCCTTACTAAGAAAGTAAATGTCGGACATGAACACTAATGTGTTCTTTCATTGACTGGCTTGTCCTCGGATTATTTTTAAACAAATGTGCAGACATTTTAAGCTTTAGGAGTGGCGCAATGAAAGAGGGCCTACCAGGGAAGGAAGGCCCTAAAATTTATACACCGCTTATGTCTTTGTGGTAACAGCCGTCCCTGGTAGGCTAGTGGTTAAGGCGCAGCGCTCTTGCTGCTGCGGCCCGGGTTCGAATCAGGGTTGCGTCAGGAAGGGCATCCAGCGTAAAACATGTGCCAAATGTCAGCATGCGAGTCGTCAGTGTGACGATTCGCTGTGGCGACCCCTAAACGGGAAAAGCCGAAAGTGACTTTCTTATGTCTTTGTGGTAACAGGCCAAAGGTCACGGGGGGCACAGAGCTCCACATTGACATGATCAGTCAGCTGAAGGAGGCTGTGGAGCTGCTGCAGGACCCTAGCGGGTGAGATCAGCTCTGTAGCACTGAAACATAATGGTGTGGCATTCAGCCAGAGCTCGTTTGGATCCTAGACCTGACACTTTGGCAGAGCTCATACCTCTAATAAACATCGTGTTCTTCAATCTTAACAAAAGTTAGCCAGTCCTTAGCTGGACACCAACCTTTACCATAAATGTTGATCACAGTCTGATAACAAGCTGTTAAGCTGCTGCTCAACAGGCAGGGCCAGTTTCATTTCCGGATCAGAACTGTATACGTAATAATGTGGTTGTTGTGTGTGTCAGAGTGAGCACGGAGCTTGATGACCTGCCTGGAGTTCAGCTCTACACGGTGGAAATGGTCACGGTGGACGAGTCGCTCAAGTAAGACCCTGCGTCAGTACTTTACCACGTGTTGATTCAGTTACCATGTATGATGACAGTGGAGGATACTTGTTTCTGCTTGTTTCACATGATGCACCAGGTCACTGCGTCAGTCAGGGCTGCCAGTATTTACAGTGAAACTGAAGGAGACCTCAGGACTGGTGTTGCACACTACATTAGCAGTTATCTCACTGGTGCCACTAACCGAAGCATGGCCATTCACCTGCTGTATCTTACGTTGCTGGTGGCAGTGTTTGTGGTGTGTTGCAGCAGTACAACAGTCTTCAGACAAAAACAAAGAGCAGTTTTTAAACTACTGGTGAAATTCAGTGGCAGTAGGACACTTGTTTCTGTTTGCATAAAACTATTTGTGGGAACTTTTTCCATTTCTGAAGTGAGGGTCTTTAACGACAGATGGTCAACATGGAAGTTGTGACTGCAAGCTTGACTGTATCCTTCCTTTGTGTCTCTCTGTTTCTCCTCAGTGGGCAGGACAGCGACGACGGTGCCACCACACCAAAGGTACTGTTACTGTGAGCTGAGGCACAGCTCAAAAGAGCAGGTTGTCATCAGCATGTGAGACCACAGTCAGAGAGATGCTGTTCGGTGTCAACTGAATGACTCACTCAGAGACTAGAGAACAGTTTGGTGGGATCCTCTGACTAATGTCCCACCAAGATTCTGTAAAAACAAAATTCTATTTTTGATGATGTAGTATAGATGTATAGAGTAGTATAACATCAATCATCTCATCAGATCATCTGTTTGTAGCCTGACTCTGAAATGCAACATTTATGCCATAGCTAATAATTATAGCAACATCGAAGAACCTTCCTTCAGTTGACTCATTGACTAGCTAATAAACTATCCAAAAAATGACAAATGTCCATCATGACTTAGCAGAACACATCCTCAGACTGTTACGGTTTCTGGGTCGACAAGAAGCTGCAGTCACTGCTGTTGGTGACAGCCACTCACCTTTTCCTCACTAGGTATTCACTAACTGTGTGGTAGAGTTCAAGTAAGTCCTAAAATATTGTGTCTTTGTCCTTAGAAATCTAAAGTAAAGCCTGTAAGTAAGTGTAAGGCCTAAACGTGTGATTCGTTCTGTAGCAGCACATGGAGGAAGGGGGCTATGAGTTCCAGAAGAAGAGACAGATGATTCTAGAGAAGGCCAGGTTTTGGGCCCAGCTTGCAAGCCAGGAATATCAGTGGCATACAGTGAGGAACAGAAGTATTTGAACACCCTGCGATTTTGCAAGTTCTCCCACTTAGAAATCATGGAGGGGTCTGAAATTCACATTGTAGGTGCATTCCCACTCTGAGAGACGGAATTAAAAAAAAAATTTCAGGAAATCACATTGTATGAGAGCGAACACTCTGAGCTGTCTTCAGTCATATCTCTCACTGTGCGTCTGTCTGCTGTGAGCTGCACATCATTTAGAGCCAATGAACCACATGGAGATTTCACATGTGACATTTCACCTGGCAGCGGGTCACACATGTGAACAGCATGGGAACGTGTTTCTTTGCTATGTGTCAGTCGAGATCTTTCACCAGTCAGTTTGGGTCCCTGCATCTGGCAGTAAGACAGTTATTGTCTCTTTGTTGTAGTTCACCCCCAAACAACTTCCTGGAAAACAGCTGTGACCTCATGCCGCACTAATAAAAAGAAATAAAAACTCCTGTCAAAGTTCAGCATTTTGGGAAATTGCTTCAGGACACAGCCCCCTCTGAAGCCACACATTGTTTATTCAGTTTTTGTACAGATTAAACAGAGTTGAGCTGCACTGATTAGTTGATTATTCATTTCATCAGTTTCATCAGAAAATTAATTGGTAACTATTTATATAATCAAAACATGAATGTAGTTCTTTTCCAAGCAGAAATGTCAAATACTTGCTGATTCTTCCTTCCCAGATTTGAGGATTTGATCTGTTTTCTGGTCACACACGACAATAAACTGACTCCCTGGACAAAACAAAACATTTGCTGCCATCACCTTGTTTTAACAGGCACTTTTCACTGTTGTCACTACTGCCAGTTGTAGACAAAACAGTTGAGTAATCAAAAAAATCATCTGGTTAAATGATGATGAAAGTTGCTGTTAGCTGCATCCATACAAATGAGGTGCATATGTTAAACTTCAGACACAGCCAGGCTAGCTGTTCCCCTGTGTCCAACCTTTATGCTAAGCTAACCACATCCTGGCTTCAGCTCCAGACTTGGCTTGAGGTAGATGTCAGTCTTGTTATGGAATGCACTGAATGAGCCTCTGTGTTGCCATCAAACATCACAGCTCAGTCTTCAGTGTTTCACAGAGACAGAGAGAAGAGACTGTAGGTTCACAAATGAGAAACACATCTGCTGTGTTTGAAGAATGCTGGTCTAACAATGCTCTACAGGGAACGAACACGTAGGCCAACTGTGAATCAGCCTCTCAGACAAAAAAAAGTCTTGGTCCAGGATCTGACCTGGGTGACCTCAAATCCCCAGTGACTGACATTTATAGAAACCGAACCAGCCTCTGTGAGGACAAACAGCTGACCAGTGTGGCTTCATGACTGGCTGGCTTTGCTCTACTGAAGTGTCCCTGAGCTAGATGCTGACTGCTGATTTCCCCTGTACTTACCCGGTATTAACCTCTGACCTGTATCTGGATTTGTTTTCATTTACTGCTACTGATACATGTAATTCTTGTCGTCGTCATTCTGCCTGCGTTGTGATTAGATCCAGATATGCAAATTAGGCAGAGCTGCCTGATTTGTCACTGGATATGTCGTTTTGCAGGCAGTGGTAGAAGAAGTAGACAGCTGCTTTACTTAAGTAAAAGTGGCAATGCAACAGTGTAAAAATACTCTGTTACCAGTAAAAGTCCTGCATCTAAATGTTACTTAGTAAAAGTATTGACATCAAAACATAAAGTACTAACGTCTGTTAAAGAGTGCTGACCTGGGATCAGCCCAGCCTCCCTCTGTCTCAGTTGGTTATATAAGATCAATAATGGTTAAAGTTATTTCAAAGTTGGTGTGATTTTGCAAACTGCTCCCACATGAAGCACAGGACAGAATACGGCCCATCTGTTCAGTACACTTAATAAAACGGCATGTTGTTTGTGTTTTTGTTGCCGCAGCAAGATGACAGATCTCCAGCCAGCGGACCTCCATTCTTCTCCAGCCCACCGTTTGGACTGAAGCCCCGTTCAGGTGAGTTGGCTCTGGGCTACGAGGGTGGGCTGGGATACATGGCCAAACCAGTGTGAGACTGCTCTTCACATCCTGTTGACGGGCAAAAAGCTGATGCAGGTTTTCTAAAGTGCACTGTACCATGGGTGTATAGTAATGTGGGTAGCTCTGGTGGGATCGGGGTGGAAAAATCATGACATGGTTTTGATCAGACGAGCAGCAGGATGTCAGTGATGACCACTGACTGTATATAAATATGGACGCCATGGCGGCTCCAAGAAGGAAAGCCACCACCCTCTGGTGATCGCCTTCTGGTGGCTGGTTGCACTGTAGGTCTGAACTGACAAGCAGCGTTGGACACAGCAATTGATTGTTTTATCTCCTATGGTGTGTCATAGTAAAGGACAACCGATGCTGCATCTGAGATGCCTTGTGACATCCCCGCACGCCGTCTAGCATAGTAATAAGTGTTTTTGTGACCTTGCCTAAAGTAGTTTTTTCTACTTTCAGTTGTTAAGAAAATTGCCTACCACCTACTGAGTTCATATTTTGTAACAATCATCTCTTAAGAAGTTCCCTGGTACAAGGATGGTGAAACAGCCCGAGGCTCTCTGCTGGACTTGAATTGTCAAAATCAAATGTTAATTCAACACAAAATGTGTTAAATGCAGCTCTGTGGTCTCTGTTTATGAGCTTCAGCCCCACGCTTTTAAGAGCTAGCAACCATCCAACCTTTGCTAATGATGCTAACAGCATGTTGAAATACTATATTGTATTATGAAATGCCACTAATCTGTATTTTGTTCTTGTCCTGTTCTGTGTTGACATCCCCCCATTTTCACTTTTTTTTTCGGCTCGGACTTCGGTTTCTCCTGTCACTGGTGTGCTGCATGACATGAATGTTACTATCATGGACACATCTAATCTGACCTACCTGCATGTGTCTCTGCTTCCCATTGATCTCCCTGTTTGTCCCTGCAAACCAAGTTTTCTGGACTGTTCTCCTGGTGACATTGGTGTTCTTGGGGTGTGTTTTTCATGGAATGAAAGGGGGGCTCTTTTGATCTGTCGGACAGCCTGAGGCCATAATGTGTGTGTGTGTGTATGTCTGCACGATGAATGAGTCTGGGTTCTCTCTCTGCGCGTGTGTGTGTGCATGTATTTTTGGCTCCTATATTTTAAGTGGTAGACAATGGTCCCTGAAGGAGTATCCCACTTCCCCTGGAATGGAGTCCGAGCTTTGAGATGGAGCCCAGCTGTGTGTGTGTGCGTTCCCTCCCTGTGGTGAGGGGTGCTGTTCCTTAAAAGGCCTTGATATGTTGCAGGAAGTTCACAGCGACTCCGAGCAGTTGAACCGTTTACACACTCAGGGTAAAGACAAACTTCTCACAGAGAAGGCTCTTCAGAGGCTCTTTCACTAACTGATCTGTATACAGCAGAAAGTACCAGCTCGACTTCACCCACTTCACGGTGCACAAACGCAGGAAAACGGTTTTTGGCATAAAGCCTTGCACAACAGAACCTGACGAAGGCTTTATGCCAAAAAGCGTTGGTCTTGTTTCTTTGCATCAAAGTTGCTCTGAACACATACAGGTGTTGCCCGACTTTTTGCTACTCTGTACGCTCAGTCACTCACAGCGCGCCCCCCGTGTCAAGCACAAACGCTGATGTGTTGTATGTGGGGTTTATGTTATCTCTACACTAACTTAGTACTACAGTACTTTGCACTGTGTGCTGAACCTGCACACCTCTAGAATCATGGGCTTGATCTATTTTTGTCCGTTGATTGAAGAGTGAATTTCCCTCACGATGAGTGAAGTGTCTGTTTGTCATCCTGTCTCTCCAGCCTGCTGTCAGTCTCATTATGCACTCAGGAGTCAGTTTATTAGGAACACCTAGCTCACATCTCATGATGAGCAGCAGTGTTCTCTTCTGAGTCCACTAACCATCCGTCTATCTGTGTGCCAGTTCAGGTGGTCTTACCGCCTGCAGCCATAAGAACATTTTTCCCTTTCATAGTTTGACAAAAGTGTTCTCTCGCTGAAGTGTGGTGTGTTTCTACATGAGCAGGTTATGTGTGTGTGTGAGATGAGATTATGACTGATGGTGGGTAATGAGCTCAGGCCTCGGGGGGGATTAAAATTAACTTTGTTCTCTTTGTGAAGAGTACAATCTTTTATATATACTACCTCGCCGCTCCTGACCTCATTAGCAGCCGGTCACCACCCTGTGTACTTGTGGGAACATGAGTGTGTTTACACAGTCGCACTGTGGAGACCCTCCTTTGCTTTGGGGTGACAGAACAAGTTCTTGTAAATTGGATCACCACATTTTAGAGTAAAGACTTGGACTGAGGTGAGTGTAGGTCTCCAGGAAGTGAATGTCCTCTGAAGTGATGGAAGCATGACTCCGTGTGACTGTACATTGTGCATGTGATCAAGGTTTGAATGTTTATCTGTTTTTAAGCATGTGATTCCCTGCATTTGTGTGTCTGTGTTGTGTGTGTAGGGGGTGGGGGTATTGCTGTTTTTGTGAGGGCTGATTTCAAGTGAGGACACTTGTACATTGTGGGCACAAAGGGGAGTTTGAGGGTCCAGACATGATTTTATTTGTGTGAGGGTTGGGGTTAGACGTTTAGCTGTGATGGGTAAGGTTAGGGTCAGGGGCTAGGGGATGCAGTAAGTCAATGACAAACGTGTGTGTGTGTGTGTGTGTGTGTCTGGACTAGCAGCAGCAGTCACTCAGTTCGTCCAGTGGTGGTGGTTTTGCCTGTCAGTCCTGAAAAGAGGCTCTGTTTGTTAACAAAGTCTGCCTCCATGTTCATCTTGGCTTCATTAAAGGGATGTTTCACCACCCTTACGGATGGTGGTGATGTCCTGCTCTAAGTCTTTATGGCCTTCTGGGACATCCCCATACTTTTACAATTTGAATGCATATCGTTTTAAATATGCGCAGAGAACATGTTGTCACCACTAGTTGTCAGCACACAGATGAGTATTTTCCAGGGAAGGTCTGCTCCCTGCTGACCGATTGATCCTGTTAGACCAGGGGTCCCCAGACCGGTACCGGTCCCTGGATCATTTGGTACCGGGCTGCAAAGAAAAAAATTCGTGGTTAAAATTATAGTTATTTTTCTTTCATTAGTCTTGGTTTGAAAAACGACTGTTTCCGCTCTTGCCTCACTACCACACTTGACTCTGGCACGCCATTTTACGCATCAGTGACACAAGCTAACCCTTTAAAAAAAATGACCCAAAAACAAAATTCACTGGAGAGCTTTTTCGGGAAGGAACGAGCAAACGATGGGACAGCAGAAGGGTCACAGACTGCCAGCAAAAAGAAAGCTGCATTTAAAAGAAAATACCATGATTCCTACCTAAGTTACAGGTTAATCGCAACAGGTGATACACAAGCTCCACACCCGCTATGCATAATTTGCAGTGACCGACTAGCTAATGAAACCATAAAACCCTCAAAAATGCTTCCCACATTGAGACAAAACACCCTGCATTAAAAGACAAGCCCTTGGAATTTTTTTCTAGTTGCAGGGAAACAAGCCCAGTGCTCCCACTGACTCTGCATTATGGTGAGTTGATATTATAGTGTAGAATTATTGTAATTGCCTAATATAAGGTGTAATTGTTGCATTCAGATTACATACTATGAACTGACAAAGGTTTTTGCTATTGGAACCCCTGTGCATCTACCCGGTCTACTGAAAAATTTTCATGCATGAAACAGTCCCTGGTACAAAAAAGGTTGGGGACCGCTGTGTTAGACAGAGACCAAATGGTGACTTGGTCACTGTATTTCAGGGCAGGACTGCTGAACACGTTCCTAGAATCAGTGTATTTGTGAGAAACTCTCCCAAGCAGGGTTTTAATAAGTCGCCAGAGGAGGAGGCACAGAGATGCTGCAGGCTCACAGTGTCCAGATGGCAGAGAGGGAGGAGGGAGTGCTCAGCAGCTTGTGAAATGACATGACCTAGAAGATAAAACCAGAGAGGTAAAAGAATTTGCCCTTCATCATCTCCCTCACTGAGACTGCACATCACTCAAGGCTTTCTTGGAGTCAGACAAACATACTCTATCTGTTCAGGTCATTTTTCTTGGTTCTAAGATCTGGGTCACATCTCTGAACAGAGATGCAACCGTCTTACCTGCACCTCATATTCATCTTGTCACATTGTTTCTGCAGAATCTGGGTCAAAATCAAATTTCACACCAACTTCAAACTGTAGCAACATAAAGGACCAGTTAGTCCAAATCAGAATACATTTTCCTCTTACCCAGTTGTATCTACCATCACCTTAAATGGCCAGTTTTATTAATACATCATATATTTTAATGAATCAGTTTGAAGCCTCAAATATGACTATATACTTAGAAGTAATATCCACATATTACTTCTAAGTATTACAAGTTCTATACCCAAATTTGTAGTATATAGTCAGTGCACAATGGCTGTGTAGTCTGAGACAAGGCAGTTTATGCAAGTTCCAACTATTAAATTAAGATTTATGAATACATGTCACTAAGCAAATCTAAATGTTTACTGCCTTAAGACAAATTTTATTCCAGTGTAGTAGAATATAAATCAGTGCCACTGATTTAACATGTGCAGGTTAGTAGAAAGCCTCCTCTACTGAGCTCTGGCTCAGTGTCCTCTAGCTCCTCCCTCTGGCCACCCAGTAGCACTACTCAGATACCGCTGGGTTCAGGTTCATACATGTGTAGAAAGCAGATGAACGGTTTAACCTGCAGGTGTGTGTGTGTTTTGGTCCAGGGCATGAAGAGGTCGAGTGTTTCACACACTGACAGGAACCGATGCTGCTCTCTCTCGAGTCTGGTCTCATCTGTATTTGTAATCCCAGATTTCATCAAGTTCTTGTCCACATTCTTGGTTCTTATCCAAGGAGTTATTATCATATTCCATGCAAGAAAAACTGTTTTTGCTGCTATTTAAAGGAAAACTGTATTTGGGACAGTTTTGAAGGTGGCCTCCTGGAAATCTGAAGCTGTTGTGTCTGGAATGAAAAAACCACTATAACATTTGATGGTAAATCTCCCCATCACTGGTGTGGCACCAGTAGGTAATGAGTGCAGGACTTGACCGTGAACTGAAAGAGCTGTTTTTTGATATGAACTGTATCAGACTGAGCTGACACCAGAAGGATGTTGAAGACTCACTCCTGATACAACAGGTTTTTTCACTCACTTGCAGAGAGATGCATTTAATGACCTATGTTTGAGAGACATTGGTTGTTTCTTCTAATAAATGCAGATTTTATCCACGTCACTGTGTCCATGTGAACATGTCAGCTGACTTCAGTTGTCCTTCTGTGTGTTGCAGTGTTCCTGCGGAGTCACAAGAGTCTGGAGTCTGTGGATCCTCAGTTCACCATGAGAAGAAAGATGGAGCAGCTCCGGGAGGAGCTGGAGCTCATGGAGCAGCTCAGAGATGTGAGACACACTGTTCACACTTCATTCATAGCTGTGATTACAGGAACATTCTCTTGTTTTATTACTTATTTTACTCAGCATTTATTTTTAATAAAAACAGAGCATGAGCACAGATAGCACCACTGATGCACAACTGAAACTGAAAAATATAATAAAACATAAATAATGAAGTAAAAGCTCCAAAAGATGTACGGTAGTAATACTGTGTTTGACAGCTGTGCACTGTGATAGGTTTAGAAAACACAGACTTCTCCTGAAAAACGCTACAGAAACTTTGTTGAAACTAATTGTCGACTGTAAAAACACTGATTTATTACAACAGTAAACTGTACACAGCACTGTGCAGTGTTAATAGTGTGGATGTGGTAAACAGTGACTGGCACCACATGCACCCACCTGTTGATATTGTTTCCTCCTCAGAGCATCGAGAGCAGGCTGAAGGTCGACCTCCCCGAAGACCTGGGTTCGTCTCTGATGGACGGTGTTGTGCTCTGCCATCTGGCCAATCACATTCGCCCACGCTCTGTCGCCAGCATCCATGTCCCCTCGCCTGCAGTGGTATGTCTCGGACTGTCAGTCGTGATCTTTGACCCCCATGATGACTGTTAAACCGAAACGCATGAAGCTTGATCACCCAGAGTGTCTGTCATCTACTTTTATTTTTCTGATACAGTTTAAGTTGCTTCTAAAATTGGTGATCGTGGGAGATTATTGTTTTCAGCCAAATTAATCTTTAACACAGGTTAAAGAACCGAGCAGTTGAAAAGCATAGTGTAAATCACCATGTTTGTGTATTTGTGTGGTTTTGTGCTTCTAGCCCAAACTTAGCATGGCCAAGTGCCGGAGAAATGTGGAGAGCTTCCTGGACGCCTGCAGGAAGATCGGTGTACCAGAGGTAAGCCAGGCACCAGACCCTGAGCCATGCTCTGATGGCGGTGCAGTCTCTAAACTGGGGGTTGTTTTCAGGTTAGATTAGATTGCCTAAGTAATCGAAGTAAAAACTCTGATACCAGACATAAACAGAGGCTTTTATAACTGAGGTCATCTTTGCATCAAACCACAAAGTCCTCAGTCAAATCTGAACATACAGACATGATGCGCATAATTTTGTATTCAGTGTCACTTGCTGAGGAATTAAAACCTCATGTTTGATGTGAATAAACGTCCACAAATGCTCTTGGAGATCACTGGAGAAGACCTGCCTGAGAGTCACCGTGTTTTGGTCAGTAGCAGAGTGATCCAGTCTGTACACCCACGGGTGCCGTGCACACGGGAGCTGCTAGGAGCTAATTTGGCTACATTTAATTATGCCAGGTGTCCAGTATATAGGCTAAGAAAACAGAGCTCAGTGTGTCGCTCGCCGTCTCACGGGCTTTCAGACTGATACACTCAGTCAACATACTGTAGTTTATAACTGATGACTGGATGCAACTCGTCACTGTCCAGTTTATCTATAAGAAGTTGGGGTTTAGCATAACCAGTATAACAGACTGGGCAGCCCCACTGCTGCTGACGGACCAGTGACCCCCCCAGCCTGAAAACACCCCCAGCTCATCAGAGAAACTCCACTGGAATCCAACACAGCTTTGTTGCCGACATGGTTTCAGTTTGGCTCCAGGTGACTGATTATTGATCAGATGGCCGGAGGATGTGACAGGAACTGTGTACGTGTCCTGCAGAACATAAATCAGGATCTTGAACAACACATTTTTGACATTGATGACAATGCAGTATTAGCTGCTTATTTTAACTTGTGCTGATAAATGAGACGAAAAGCAAAGATTTTTGCAGGACACTGAAGACGACATGAGACTGTAAACCAGATCTGGGATGAAGGCTGATGGTTCTGCAGCAGTTCTCAGCTGTTATTACATAAATATGACACTAAATTATCCTTAATATTTTCCATGTACATACTAAATTACAGTATTTTTAAAGGAACTCCATACTCAGATTGCCTGGGAAGTCTTTACCTTGAATTCAAGAACTGCTGAGTGTGTTAACTCCCCAAGTTGTGTTCCTATCTGTACATTCAAACTCAAACCCTTCAGCCATTTCCGTGACTGGTTTAAATTTCCTGTCTGCCTCCATTTTGTTCTCATCGCTTTCACGCTGGTTTTGTTAATGTCAACTTGTAGCGCTGATTCATCACCGTTGTCATCACTGCCTGTGGCTTCCAGCTTCCTCCATCATGACAGGAGTCGATCGGCTTCAGCGCCAGACTGAGCTGCTCTGGGTTTACTGTGTGTTCGGGCGTAGAAGTTTTGGTTTGATGCTGTCTAAATGGGTTTCAAACATGAGCAGCATTAAAGGCATTGGAGAAAGAACAGGTGTAGCGTCTGAACATTTGTCCCCAGTCTGTCCCGTCTCTCTCTTCATATGCTGTGACTGGTGCATTCTGGGAAATACAGCATGAGAGAGCACCATAGGTAGTCTTAAAGGAGTAGTTTCACGTTTTAGGAAGCACGCTTATTTGCTTTCTTGCCAGTAGTTGTGTGTTTAGGTTGAACTCTCATGTCTTTATGCTGAGTAACAGCTGGTTAGCTTAGCTTAGCATAAAGCCCTGAAACGGGGAAACAGCTAGCCTGACTCTATCCAGTGATTTTAAAAAGTCCACCGTCCCTCTCCTCTGAGGTCATGTTCAGGTGTGTGTTCTGCCAACACACAGGGCTCCTCTGTAGAATACTGGGTTGTTTGGTTAAAAAGTTGAACATTGTCACTTGGCTGCAGTGGTTGATGACATTCCTGGTAGATTATTTTGCAGCACGAGTGTTGTATTTCTACTGTTTACCTCCCAACTGAACTATTGTACCAAAAGATGTTGTTGTAAACATCTGTCTCAGGGGGTTGTACAGTGTAAACCTCCATGCAGCTGCTATGTCTTTGAGCACTTTGATTTGTTTCTCCACCGGACTTCTTGGATCATTGCCACATCAGCCCACCAGGGTTATGTGCTGGACTAGTTCTTAGCTGGGTCGGTGGCTTCCTGTGTTAGCTCTGCACTGATTCAGGCCAGCTGTCTCCCCCTCTGTCCAGTCTTTACAGTAGGAGTCCACAGACACATGCTTACAGTACAGATGCACAGGCATAAGTGACAGGAAGTTTGTGTTGATCAGATTTTTAAGTCAATTAAAACACATCTGTACACTGAGGTGTGTCCGCCTGCGACAGAACAAGCAGGGTTAGTCTTCACAGCCAGGACTGTTGAATCGTGATGACCGTTGACAGCCATAATATTAACATAATTATTATTCATATCATGCCAGAAGGTGATCAGTGAATTGAACTGGTATGTTTTTCACTTTTGACCATTTTATTATATTTTCTTTTCTATTAGTGTGTTTTGTCTTTACTATTGTGTTATTCTGTAATTTTTAGAGACTTTTTTTCTCTACTTCCAAAAACAAATGGTGTCTGTGGCTTTTCTCTGTGGGACACGCTGCTTCAGAGCTGTTTATTTGACCTGACCTTTGACCCCGTCTCTGCTGCTTGCTGGCTGTCTCCAGCTTCTGTGTGGATGTTGCTACCTGCGGCCTGAATGCTTTACTGACAAAGCTTCTATGTGAAGCCTCTTGCGAGCTAATGTGCTAACAGCTTGTGTGCTAATGTGCTGGCCTGCTGCACTGGCTCTCCCATCAGCCACTTCACCTCTCCATTATTGGCTGCTTACTGAGAGAGGAGACAGTTTACACGTTCTTCGTCGCCCCCCAGTAAGCATCCCCAAGCTGGTTGCCACAGTAACCCCTGCCTGCCTCCGCCTCATGCCACCAGTTCACACTCCTACATGTGACCTTTGACTTCTGTCCTTTTCTTTCTCTCTTTACTTTCCGGCCGGATCTCACCTCATCTCCTCCTCATCCTCCTCATTCATACGATTTGTTCTTCCCTGTTCATATTTATGTCCTCATTTTCCTCCACCCTTCTATTTTTATTTATTTCTCTTGTCATCCTCTTCATCACATCCTTTTTTCCTCTTGTGCCACCTTGTTTTCTTTTCTTTTTTCCTCCTGGTTTTTGATTCTTCCTTGGAGTATATTTCACCTGGCCTTTCTCCTCCTCCCCTCTCCCTCTCTTTCTCTCTCTTGTATTTTAACTCTTGCACTTTACCTCCAACCATTCTCCCTCCTCTCTTACTCATCTCCTTGTTACCTCCTGCCATCTTTCTTTTGTCCCTCATCCTTCTTTTCCTTTGCTTTACCATTATCTTTCCTTCCTTGTATCCTTTTTTTTTGTTGTTTCCCACCTTTTCCTCCTACCCATTCCTTCCTTTTCCTTGTCCTAATTCCCCTTGTGTCCCTTTCACATCTTCACCCGTCTTTCCTCCTTTTTGCTTCTTCCTCATCTTTTCTTTCTCGGACAATATTTCACTCCTCTCTTCTCCTCGTTTTCTACCCTGTTCCCCTTTTTCTCCATCATCCTCTCCCCTTTTTTTAACTTCTTTGCTATTTGAACTATTTAAAACACTTTTTAAACTCTTGCATTTACTTACCTTCATATTTCCTCCTCCTTTTCTCCTTCCTTGCATCCTTTCTTCCTCTCCATGTTGTTTCATTCCCATCTCCTTCCCTGTGTCGTCCCTCCCTTCCTTTATTTTCCCCTCCCCTCCTAATGGGGACTCCAGTCTTCCCTCTGTTCGCCCTATGACATCATCCAGTGCCACCTTCAGCCAGTTTGCGTTGCAGTTCTGGCGCTGGTTGCCTTGGATGCAACCTCTCCAGCCAGGAAATGGGAAGAGGTACTCATGACTCCATACCCCACCTCCACCAGGGTGTCAAACACTCCCTCACTGGTTTCAGTGACCACCCAAACCCCGTCTCCCGCCTGGCAAATCTGGGACTTTATCGGCTCGAGTCTGGTTCACATCCTGTGCCTAGTTCTGCTCTTCGTGGCCTATACTTGGAGCGAGCTGACGTAACCTTGACAGCAGCCTCCTGTCAATCACCTGCCTGCCCAGGCCCCTCCTCCTTGTTTTTGCTGCATTTATGTCACATGGGAAGAATCTTACTAAAAAAAAATCACTCCTCCTGTCCAGAGAGCTTCCTTCCTAAACTGATTTCAGTGGAAGAGAGAGAGGATAAAACAGACGACTTTACTGCGAAGTTCAAATGGAAGCTTATGTGAAACTGGAACAGCCTAAATTATTTAAATCAGGTCTTTTTAGATTGTGAATCCCTCTTGGAGCGTTTCCACCACATCCACCAGTTTATTTTGACATGCCTCCTAACACAGAACAGTACTGGGTGGAAATGTGCTTTAATTAGCATTTTATCCTAAACGTTGTGCTCAATTTGTGCTACATTTACATGGAAGCTTCACTACAGTCCAGTTCTGCTGAGCTGTGTGGAGGGACAGCAACACAAAGTCCGAATTTGCTATTAAAAGTTATAGGAAAGTCACTTGTTTATATCATCTGACCTTTTAAATGTATGTTTGTACAGAACAAGGAGTGTGGGTTTTTTCCCGTCACTTGCATTGAAATTTCTTCATGAAGGGATCCCTTTGCATTGTGGACAACAGGGAGAGTGACTAGTGATGCTTTCAGAGCATGTGAGGGTTGTTTCACTATGGACTTGTCAGCAGTTCTGTAGCCTCATTAACAAACTGTGGGTTTGTGTCGTGCAGAACCATCAAACAGCAAGTTCAAACAAACCCGCTTCCAGTGTAATGTCCCCATGTGGGATGATGCTTTTAAACCAGATCAATACTGTTGGGCCCATGTGATGTGAATGCAGCGTTAGCGTGAACCAACGCTTCTCTCTTCACCTTCTGCCCGTTCATTTCCCCTTCTCGTCTCAGATGTGTCCCTGCAGTCAACTGACTCTGAAACTGAACTGAAGCAGTAAATATATGGTTACTTGAAGTCACTGATGTCTTATCGACATGTTGTACAGTGGGGATTTGTGATCTGTGCAGGAGGGAGAGGGGTGATTCCAGTCTGAGGCTGTGCCCTGCTTCTGGATGCATTGAAAGTTACAGTTGAACAAAACCACTGACTTGTGCCCATGACCAAGTGGTACAGTTAGAAACTGTCTCCCTGATGAAACGGAGTCAGCGGTAGTGTTCACACAGTGAGCGCTCCACACTGAGCAGCCCAGTGTTTCTGAGGGAGCAGTAGCTGGCAGACATTTGGAACCACAGTGGAGGTCGACTGGACAAGTGGCTGGAGACGAATCAGAACAGCTAACATCTGTTGCTATGTCCATTTACTTTGGCGTAACTAGTGTGTGATAGTGTGATAAGTTGTTCAGGTGTAGATTATGGTTGTGGCGTCTGTTAAACTTCTTATAGGACTGTAATCCAATAAAACAGGTTCTTTACTGCCACTTACTGGCTAAAGATGCTCTTCAAGGCTGTAACTGAAAGTTTAAAGTTCCCTACGACAGTGCAATGCTGCCAGTCTGATTACATAACACTGAAATAGATACCCATAAAAGAAACGCATACATAGACTCTCAACATAGAATGTTTCAGCTGAAATAAGTTTAATATAGAACAGAAGAATGTCCAGTAGATGTTTTCTATAGACAGGTGGCCAGTTGGATCGACAGCAGAATAAAATTCATCTTCACTTCTCAGAATGGATGACAAAGAGTTAACTGCATGAAGCCAATGAACATCTGTAGCGGCTGAGCTAACCAGTAACGTGCTGGTTAATTAGGAACAAGCTGCTCAGCCACTATAATACACCAAGCTACGTGACTTTGACATGCAGTGCTGGCCTTGGAAAGCTAGCAGGTCATATGAAACTATAGGCTAAGAGAAGTCAAATGCAGAAGGACTAATACAGTGGTTTCTTCTGTTTTGGATTTGGAATTCAGATTGGGACATTATCAGCAGAATATCTTTCCAGTAATGATGGGACAGATTCTCACGGCTATGACTTGTGAGCGTTCATGTCATCAGACAAGTGAAGATGGCAGCTGCTGCTGTAACAACAAGACAGTCACCGCTAGTTAAATGGCTCCTGTTGGCCAGATTATTGAGACACCATGTCACTGTTTAAAGATTTCACTAAGACGTCTTCCAGGTGGTGAAGACCTACAGCGTGGTCGCTGCCTGGCACAGCTGCAGCTCACTCTCAGAATGTGTTCATTCCAGAAATTTCACCTCCTGCACAGATAAAAGCCTCCAGTCTCAGAGTGACCACAGTCAGAGACTGGAAGCTGTGTTTTCATGGCTGTTCCTGTAGTTTCAGTGATTAAACTGCATAAGCACATGATTCCTGTGTGGAGATGCCCAGAGCAGCACAAACAGCCATTATAAAGTGGTGACTGAAGCCATATGTCCATGGGTAGTGATGGATGTTATGTTATATTTATCTGGTTGAATAATAAACAGTTATTTGAGTGTGGTGTTTTGAAGCTTAAGGAAAAAGTGGAGTTTATTTGCCTGTATAAATGAATTAACTTGTTTTATTTACATTGGTGCACTGTTCCTGTTTGTGGAGAACGTGAAGGGCTGCAGGCACTAGATGAATTTATATATATGTATATATATACTAGTTTGGTACATGGAGGATTAGCAGCACACCACTCTGCGTGTGATGCTGAGAGGATGTTTCTTATCCCCACAGCATCATGTCTGTTGGATTAATTCACAGAAGCTGAGTGACTGCAGGCGTTATTGGTACTTTAAGTTTTCATTTTATGGAAACAAAATGCATTGTATTTATTATATAGAGAACAGTAAAGCTGTGGGTTGAGTAAAGTGTTAACTTCTTCATATTCTCTGAATTAATTCCAGCAGTGAAGTTTTTTTTTTGCGGTTGTTACGTTTTTTTACATTTGTGCTGATGTGGGTGGATTAATTTTTCTGATTTGTGTACGATGTTTGACAGCATGAACGTCTGAGGTATTAAATGCAGTTTAGGGGTGTTGTGGGTTCTGCAGTGTCGTTGCTTAACGTTGAAAGTCTTACAGGAGAAACGTGAGGACCTAACGTGACCTGAACCTGAAAAGATCCATGCTGCTCTCATGTGTGTATTAAAAATGAAATAAAACAGAATATTTGTTGGTCCATGTTTATGCCGTTGTCAGTAGCTGGAGGTCATGACGCCGCAGATGCAGAAGCATACGTTAGATTGAAGCATTGTCTGAACCCTGTGCCTGCCCTTCTGTCTCCTCTGCTCCTGCACTCCTCCTCCTCTCTCTCTCCATCTGCCCTGCGCTCTGACTCTCCCAGGACAAACTGTGTCTTCCTCACCACATCCTGGAGGAGAGGGGCCTGGTAAAGGTGAGCATCACCGTGCAGGCTCTGCTGGACGAGGCCTCCGTCAAACACACCCTCCTGACGTGAACAGTGGCGACGGCTGGAACCTCCGCCCGACACACACCTGGCCAGCACGGCTCTGAGCTCATTCTGCATCCTTCCCAGTAACCCGGGGTGCATAACGGTGTTAATGCAACTAAACCAGTCCAAAGTGGATTTATGTACTAATTGATCAGAGGGAACATGTGGGCAGGTGAAGGACCTGGTTAGCAGCGTTGGACTGGTTCACCTTCAGCTCAGTGTTTTACTTCAGTTTCAGGGGCATGTGAGTGAAAACCATCAGTTCCTTCACACACAGCCACTAAAAACAACTCCTTATTGTAGTGCTCATGTTCAGGCTACGGCGGAATGGGAGGAAAGTTTTAACATCGTCAGAATAAAGTTGTATTTTTGAGTAAGAGTAGTTTTTACAACACAGTGCAGTTGTTAGAAGAAACACACATGATGTCCTCATTTTGCACCAAAGACATGAAATTAAGAAAAGTTGTAATTTTACAAGAAAATTAATAATTTGACAAAAATAGTTCAAAGTCTGTATGAATTCTTTTTCATATAAAATTACAACTGCTGTTACATGACTTGGCATATATAATGGTTTTACAATGGGGAAAATAGCTGATTTGAAAAACTAGATGCAGGAACAAAAACTTGGGATTTCAGTCTTAATTAGGTTTGATGTTTTTGGGAGTGTTTAGTCTGAAGCATGCGGTTGGACCAGCGCCACCTCTGTCTGTCACTTTTGGCCTACCTGAGCAGAGCCCTCAGTCGTCCATGAAGAGAATCAAACCAAAACACTGGTCTTAACGCAGAGGCGACTTTTAGCCACAATTTGTATTTAAAAATTTCTATAATATAAAGAGAAGCTGAGACAAGTGTTTGAGCTGTTGTATACATTTAAAGAAATATCCCAAAGTATTTTTTCTAATATATTTTAGGTATAAGTGTTTATGTTTTATAAAGTTGTACTCTGTGTGGAGCTCTCTGCATGTCCCTGGACCAGGTCTGAGTCTGTTCACCTGCCACTTGCTGCGACACTGATCTGTGCGTATCGAGCCTGCCGTCATGGACGTACAGGCTGGTCTGATCTCCCTCGACGCCCTTTCACCGTGGAGACAGTTGGCGTTGGTGAAACTGCTGCAGTTGCGTTCACTGTGGGTGTGGGGTTTTTATGAGATGCAGTTTTTGTATTGTGCCAAAAAGTATGTGCTCATGAAACATGGGCGCCATTCAGTTCCACACAGCTGAGAGCAGCCTGTTGCACCAGCTGTGTGTCGGCCACCCTGGTGCGTAGTGAAGAACCTGTTCAACATACAAGATAGATACAGTATAGCATCAAGGTGGGATTTTCTTTGTCAGACTTGACACGGCTGCTGTTGAGTTCTCATCTGTTTCCTGTAACTACATTCCATTTGTCTGTTCGACATTTACTGTTTCTGTGCCCATCTGTCCCAAAAACAGGAAATGTTGAGGTTCTGACTTCAGCAGAATCTTTTGCAGCATTTCCAGAGATTTTAGTTGGTTTTACTATTTATGACCACATTTCTGTGTGATACACAAACTACACCAGGAGTAAATGAAAAAAACTGTGTGTAGCTGTCATGTGACAGTTTTCATTCTCTCTGACTCTTTAACTTTCTAGTCAGCAGCATCTGCACCCAGTCTGACACTGTTTCATCACAGTCGACTTCATTAACTTAGAGTTGTGCAGATGGTGCCGCTGACCACAGTGTAGAGTTTGGTGTGACACACCCACCTGTAATGGGGATTGAACTCTGCTCTGTTAATTTCAGTCATGTGAACACACATACATGACACACTTCCACTTGAAAACCCTCTAACCTGTCCTCCAGTTAAGCTGTGCACGAGCATTTTATCAGCCGAAGGTTGGTGGTGAGGAGAGTAAACCTATTGACATACTGCCCCTTTAAACCCAAATCATCACAGGTGTTGTGCTTCTAAATGCTGTGTGAATGAGCGATGAAGGGTTTTTGTCTCTGTGTGTTTCACGGCCCGGTGTCCAGAGATAAGGGTAGATCACAGCTTCCACTGGACGGATCTAACAAAACAAAACAAAACCTGTTCTCTCTTGTGATAAAAGAGTTCATTTAAATGTGGCCTCATAGAGAGTGTGTACACACTGTATTATTTATCACAAGGACTTCCTGATGTCTTCATGTACTGTATACTTCACCTCGGCAGACTGAGTCGTCATAGCCTGTCACCGAGTAATCCACAGTATTATGTATGTGGTTTACAGGGCATCGGTGTATTTCAACACTATGGGCAGCTTGGAGAAGTCGTAAGAAATGTTGTTTATCTGCTGTTGTTTTTCCTCTTGAGTAAAAGTAGAACAAGTTAGTTTAAACTCGCCTGTTGAAGATGGTTAAAACATCAGGATCATGAGATCGTGCCGCAGAAGTCTGAAACCCAGAAATCACGGATGTCTGTAAATCAGCATTGAGATCAGTAATGATGATTTAACTTTGCTCATTCTTGAACATTTCTTCATGGATTTGACTCCAATCCACAGCGGCGTGCACATCGTCGCATTGTCAATGTCTTTGGCAAAACAGTCAGACCGAACAGAACCTGCACTTTAAACTTATCTGTTTATATCTTTGCTTTGACAACAGAGAAAATCTTCAGTCACTTTTAATCTGAAATGTTTAATTGTCAAAATGTGATGCTGCAGTAAGTTGTGTAAATGTGTGGTGGAACGCCTGCTGAATGCTTCACAGTGTTGCTTTGTCTTTCCTATGTACATGTCCAGAAACAGCCTGTCCTCACTTTTTTGTACTTTTCTGATGGGGAGCAAATTTATTTTTCATTTCAGGTGTGTTGAGATTTCGATGTGACATCCCCTTTAGTAACTCTGTGTGAACCTTTTATGTAATTTGTTGTACAGCAGCTGTTTTACATGTAATGTCACCTTAACTGCTGTGAATATTGTGTATATACTGTACTGTATTTCTCATCGCTTTATCAGTAAAGACCTCATCTGCCTAAACAAACGCTGCTTTTCTTCGGTTGAACTGTACTGCACAGCGCAGAGCTGTCACTGCTATTTTGTCCACCCAGTTTATACCCTTGAAACCAGGCGTATTGGTTACTACTCCACGTAGGTTGAGGATGCCAGTTGTTCACTGAAACAACAAAACCTGTTGAGTCTCTGCAGCCTCCTCTGCCTTTATGTTCATGTGCAAAGCCTCAGTGCAACAGGGCCCCTGCTGGGACTCGTCGGAGGTCAAGTGATCCCTCACCAATGACTACACGACACTATGGGGGGTGAGTACTCAGTACTTTGTGCTCCAGCTGTTGCCACCATCAGGACCAGGTCTGTAGATCAGGTCAAATCCATTCATTCAGAATTTGACCCCTTTTGAGTCTGACCTCAGGATTAAAGAGTACCTTTAGCCCTGCCTAGTTTCTAAGCATGGATCAGTGATCAGCAGCTTGCTGATACTTTGCGCAGGAATCCTCACATCCTTGTATGAATGAGCTTCTATCAGTCTGAAATTTGAGGTGAAAGTCCTGTGGTGAAACAGTTTTTCACTGTAGAGCTCCTGCCTACCTGGCACGTGTTACTCGATGTATATATAGTTTTTTTTCCATACTTTGTTGTCCCTTGTATTTTAGTCTTGTACTTTTACACATTTCTTTACGTTGGGTGCTGTAATTTTGGTAATCATTGCTGAATTTCCCTTGGGATCAATAAAGTCAATGTTCTCAAGCCATGTTTTAAAGCTGCACTACCACGGTTTGGCCTCCAGGGGGAAGAGGCGCACCGACCCCACTACATTTATGACTACAGTTCCTTTTCATCTTCAGATACAAGACCTAATTATCAAATAAATGTAATAAATTCAGTTTTTATATAAAGTCATTCCTCTTCATAGCTGCAACCAATAGTTACGAACAAAGTATTTTGATACTTCAGGTATATTTTTGTGGTAATACTTCTGCTCCTTGCAACTTTGATTTAAGTAAAAGGTCAGAGTACTTTCTCCACTGCTGATAAACACAGCGTCCTTACAGCTGCTTCCTAGGGCGGTAACCTTTAATCACATCCCAAATTCACATCCAACTAAAAAAATACACACTGGCCAGCCATAACATTATGACCACTGTTAGGTTATTTCTTAGTTAGATAGATGTGGATAGAGATTTGTTGTCTAGGAATGTTTAGTGCAGACAGGGTGACTAGCTTTGCTGTAACTATTCAGCCTGCAGGGACTGCAGGCACGCCAAGGTTACAGGAAAAGAGCTTTTAGGGTCAACTGTAATGCTAGTCTTAATATTTGTCTTAATGTGTAAGGTTATGTCCAATTGTTTAGATACACACCACGAAAACAACAGTCACGCACCTTGACTTTGCCTCATGTTTTGGCTAAAC
>NW_018128141.1:153786-155536 GCF_001952655.1 Monopterus albus
TCTCTCTTTGGTGCTGCAGTTTTGTTTTTATAGTCTTTTGCTGTTGTTAATAATGAACAAGAGCCAAGAGAAAAAAAAGTCTTTTTTTTTCAAAAGACATCTTTATACACCAATCAGCCATAACATTATGACCACTGAGAGGTGAGGTGAAGAACACTGACTATCTGTTACAGTGGCACCTGTCAGTGTGGGGGTTATATTAGGCAGCAAGTGAACATTCAGTCCTCAAAGTTAATGTGTTGGAAGCAGGAAAAACAGGCAGTGTAAGGATGTGAGTGACTCTGACAAGGGCCACACTGTGATGGTGAGATGACTGGGTCAGAGCAGTCTACAGGTCTTGGTGGGTGTTGTTGGTCTGCAGTGGTTAGTACCTACCAGCAGTGTCTAAGGAAGGACACATGGTAAACTGGAGACAGGGTCATGGACGGCTCACTGATGATAAGGTTGACCTACTGTAGATTAAACTTTTAACTTCCATTTGTACTTTACAAAAGATTAAAATTTATTTGAATCTTTGTTAAAATGGTTGAAAATGAGAAACACTGTACACTGGTCACTATAACGAGAAAGAGTCAGGGTAGTGGTGATATCACACCTAGAGTGGGGAGGCTGTTGGATTTGTCTAAAACATTCTAACGTGTCCTCACAGCCACAGTTTTCACTCCTTTTACATAAGGTTTTCACTGAATTGTAGACACATCTGTGCTCTTCCTGACAGTAGAACTGTGGAAGCAGATGGATTCACAGAAGATGCACAGTGAGCTGCAGAGTGACAGGAGGGACCACCTGCCACATTGACTCCTATGTAAACAGTATTAGGCAGGTGGTCATAATGTTATGGCTGATCAGTGTATATATGAACTGTAATGATGTGTTTGAATCCTAAATACTCTGTATGTCAAGAGGCCCCTTGATGTTTGTTTTGTGGTCCAGGACATTATTAAAATTCACTACCAGATCCATGTTACATGAAGTGGGTTGAGTTTATAGTGGATTTTTTGTCATTGCGAACATGATTTTTGGGAGTCCTGCCTCTTACAGCTACATTGTGTGTGTTTTAATTGATCACTGTGGACCTAAAGTAGAGCGTTGTTACAGTGACAATGTCTAGTAGATCAGTCTGCTGCTGCTAGTATTTTCTCAGCAGCTGGTCCAAGCAGCCACAGTTGCCATTTTCAGTGTAACTCAAGGAGGATAAAACACCAGAATGAATTAGTAAGGCTTTTATTCTGAAAAGTCTCAGCTCTCTGCGCCAACCAAAGAACAATTCAACAAAATCCACATCATCGTTGTTGGGTCACAGGAACGTTTCCTCTGGTATTTGTGGCTCTAATCATGACGACTGAAAATGATTTGACAGAACAGGTTTAGTTTTGGTTTGAGACTTGAGCCAAGTCCTGTTTAGACTCCACACCGAACTCTGCAGGAGGTCAGAACAAAAGAAAAGGTTGTGACTGTTGTCAGGAGGGTAGGGTCAAAGTGAACCGGACTGACGGTTCAGGCATTGAGGTACTTGGCGTGGTGCTTGATGTGGTCGTTCATGAAGGAGCAGATGAAGTAGTAGCTGTGGTCGTAGCCCTGCAGGGGGAGACACGAGGCCAAGGTCAGAAACAGCATCACAAATAATGATTTTCGTTAAGAGATTCATTTGTTGAAGAGATTCGTTTTGTCTGTGCTGGGTATTTCCCCCAGTCTGAGGTCATACACTGTGTAGAAGCTGAAACCAGCACATCTTTGACAGTTCACCAAA
>NW_018128141.1:155679-156731 GCF_001952655.1 Monopterus albus
GAACACATCTTTGACATTTCACCAAAAAAAAAAAAAAAAAAAGAAATTACTTAAATTACTTATTCAGTTTATCAAAATAGTCACAGATGAAGTGTCTTCAACTTACTGGTGCAGCTCAACCTAAACAGATCTGGAGATGTTGTACATTTGTCAGTTTGAAATCTTAAAAACTGTATTAGTTATAAACTGTATTTAGTTAGTAAAATCCTGACAGATTCATCTTGTCTGGGTTTTCTACTGCTAATTTACAGTAACTGTAGCATTTTATTCTGTATTTTGATTTATCTTACGGTGAAGACTAGTACTCCGGTTGAGAAGCGTTTTTGTCTGAACACTAATCCCAAGGCACGTTCTCCCCTCAGCTGGAGATCTGAACCGTTTGATTTAACGACCTGCAGCCAATGGACGAACACAAACAGGTAGAGTTTAACTTTTAATTTCTTTCTTTTCTTTAGTTTTATTTATTTACAAGTCAAGATAAGAATCAAATCTAAGATGACGCTGGGATTTTAGGCCAGGGCTCAGCAAAAATGTCAGTGCTGTGTGTATGTGCAGTTTCTCAGTAAACGTAAAACTGTGTTAAAAGTTGTGTGTATACAGAGATTACATATTCTAAGTGGTTCAGTTCAGACTACATGGTGTGTAAAGTGTCTTTGTGGAAAACAAGTAGCTACAACATGCTCAAAGAGGTGAAGCTACAAGTTGGCATCGTTGACAGCTGGCTACATTAGCCACATCTCAGGATGATTAGCGGACTGTCCCTGTAGCTTCTCTTACTTACGTTGAAGCAGACCTGTGGGTCAAAACACCAGCTATATTTTAAATATAGGATATACAGTGGGTACGGAAAGTATTCAGACCCCCTTAAATTTTTCACTCTTTGTTATATTGCAGCCATATGCTAAAATCATTTAAGTTCATTTTTTTCCTCATTAATGTACACACAGCACCCCATATTGACAGAAAAACACAGAAGTTTTGACATTTTTGCAGATTTATTAAAAAAGAAAAACTGAAATATCACATGGTCATAAGTATTCAGACCCTTTGCT